>NW_017195607.1:0-8849 GCF_001704415.2 Capra hircus
CCTTTGGAAATTCCAGATTTAGGTGTGATTAGCCTCAAGACGCCTCAGCGGAATTGAGCCTCATCTCGCCTGGAGGGGAGAACCTCCTGGATTTTCTCGAGTTGCGGCAGGTGCTCTCGACTTACGACGGGGATCTCAGGGACCCGCTCTGGTGGCCTCAGGAAAGGCCAGTCGCCATTCGTGTTGCTGCTCGGATGCCACTCGGGTTGCCTCTCCGTCGATGCTGGGGCCTAAGACCTTGTGTGGAGTCAGTGCCGGAACCTGAGGATTCCTCTCCAGTGCTGACATGGATCTTGGGGTACTTCTGGAGTCTCCGCAGTGGAGTCAGTCCTCGTCTCGAGTGGGGGCATGCACGTGCGCTTTCGTCCCGAGCTTTAGCAGCAGTGTTGCGCTTCCCTTCGCGTGGATCAAGGGATCTGGCCTTTCCTCGAGGCTTTCCCACGAGGCTTTCCCACGAGGCTTTCCCACAAGGCTGTTCCACGTGTCACCGTGGTGTGAGTCGATCCTCAACTTGAAAGTCGTGTCAGGGCATGGAAAACAGGTTTCACTGGAATGGACTGAGACATCCCGGGGACTCTGGGAACGGTGGCACGACCCTGGAGTTCTTCTCGCTTTTCCTGAGGAGAGGGCCTCCTCTTGTGATGGACGGGAAGGCTGTGAATTCTTTCCCGACCTCGCAGGGAAAGGATCCCTCCTCTTGGGCTAGGAGGCGGACACGGGGCTCCTCTGGATGAGGCGGGACTCGCGTGCTTCCTCTCGAGGGGAGACGGTTATGTCGGGGAACTTCTTGAGTTGCAGCAAGGGGTGAAGGACCCGTTGGAAGTTCCAGAGGTTAGGTCTGATTTAGTCTCGAGACGCCTCAGCAGAAATGGGCCTCATCTCGCCTGGAGGGGAGAATCTCCTGGATTTTCTCGAGTTGCGGCAGGTGCTCTCGACTTACGAATGGAACCACAGGGACCTCCCCGGTGGCCTCAGGAAAGCCAGTCCCCATGCGAGTTGCTCGGGGCCTCTTGGGATTCCTCTCCCGTCGATGCTGGGGCCTAAGATCTTGTGTGGAGTCGGTGCCGGAATCTGAGGATTCCTCTCCAGTGCTGACATGGATCTTGGGGTACTTCTGGAGTCTCCCCAGGGGAGTGAGTCCTCGTCTCGAGTGGCGACAAGCACGTGCGCTTTCCTCCCGACCTGTAGGAGCAGTGTCACGCTTCCCTTCGCATGGATCAGGGGATCTGTGGCTTTCGCTCGAGGCTTTCCCACGAGGCTTTTCCCACATTTTTCCCACAGGGCTGTCCCACGTGCCACCGTGGTGTGAGTCGATCCTCGGCTTCAAAGTCGAGGCAGTGCAGGGAAAACAGGTTTCCCTGGAATGGACTGAGACATCTGGGGGACTCTGGAATGGTGGCACGACCCTGGAGTTCCTCTCGCCTTTCCTGTGGAGAGCGCCTCCTCTTGAGATGCGACGGAAACGCCGGGAATTCTTTCCCGACCACGCAGGGAAGGATCCCTCCTCTCAAGCTAGGAGGCGGAAACGGGCTCCTCTGGATGACGGGGACTCTCGTGCTTCCTCTCGAATGGAGACGGGTATGTCGTGGAACTTCTTGAGTTGCAGCAAGGGTGTGAAGGACCCTTTGGAAGTTCCAGAGGTTAGGTGTGATTAGCCTCGAGACACCTCAGCGGAAATGGGCCTCATCTCGCCTGGAGGGGAGAACCTCCTGGATTTTCTCGAGTTGCGGCAGGTGCTCTCAACTTATGACGGGGACCTCAGGGACCCGCTCTGGTGGCCTCAGGAAAGGCCAGTCCCCATGCGAGTTGCTCGGGGCCTCTCGGGATTCCTCTCCCGTCGATGCCGGGACCTAAGACTGCCGGGAGCCAGTGTGAGGAAGCCCGCCCGTGACAAGGTTATGAGGAAGGAAGCTGACATACGCAAGGCGTGCTCAGACTTCAGGGACCCCTCTGGAAATTTTTAAGCATGTACCCCAACAAAAATCTGCCGGTTTTTGTGCTCTGCTTTTTCACTCTTCTGACCTTTTCTTGAAAAAGTCAATTCAGCGCGTTAGTCTTCTGCATTTGAAAGAGTGTTTCAATCCAAAAAACCTCTGATGCCTTTCTAGCCTGCCTGTAGGACTCGTACAGCTGCGCTTGTGATTGTTTGAGGCCTCCTGACCGCAGGAGGCACAGGAAGCTTAAAACATCCTAGGAATGCAGGAGCTTTCGAGGAGTCAAAATCTTTAGAATAGGACTGATTAAAAGTTTCATTTTTTGGGTCAATGCTTGCCTCCAAATTTTCATATCCTTTATTTTTAGATATAGTTAGTATATAGAAAAACAAGTAGTAGACCTGGTATTAGCAACATTAGATCTTTGAGTTAAGTACCTTCTTTGTTATAACCCACTGCACCTTTGTTCTATAGAGATGTAACTTTAATGCTTTAAGGAGATGCAGATTAAAGAAAAACACTACAGGGGAAACAAAATTAACATTCATTAAGGAAGAGAGCCCAAAAAGTGTTAACAAGCCTCTTGGCCAGAAGATAATGTAAATCACCTGAGACCTTTTGTATACAAAATGATATACAGAAAGAATCTGGGTTGTGAACGCTACATAATTTTGTGTTATCCATTGATCTCCATGTTTTATCAAAAGTATAAAAGGCCTTCTGAACAATAAAGGAGGAGGCCAGGGGCCGGGGGCCAGTTTCTCGGACCAGCTTCTCGAACTAGTCTCTCAGCCTGGTTTCTTGGGACTCTGGCTCCCCCCGTGTCTTTCTCTCTCTTTCTTCTTCTCTACCTTTCCTTCTCTCTGCTCTTTACTTTAACTTCAGGCTGAATCTCCACCTGGAGTGCGGAGGCTCGCCAGGTCTACTTACTTGCCCTGGCTGTTAAGACCCGCACGAAAGGGAGCTTAAGGCGAGGCACCCTTAGATATTCAAGCGGGCGCGGTGGCCCAACGTAGGTGGTGCAAATTCCTTGTCTGGAATTTTATTGGCCTTCCGCGTAAACCAAGCTATTCACCATCTTCCTCCACTTAATCTTCTTACTACACTATAGTTTCCTAATCTAATCTTACATTAATAAATAAACAAGTCTTTCCACGCCAACACCGTCCACCCTTCGAATTCCCTGGATCCACCGGGGCTGGACGCCGGCATAAGACCTTGTGTGGAGTCGGTGCCGGAACCTGAGGATTCCTCTCCAGTGCTGACCTGGATTTCGGGTACTTCTGGAGTCTCCCCAGGGGAGTCAGTCCTCAACTCGAGTGGGGCATGGACGTGCGCTTTCTCTCGAGCTGTAGCAGCAGTGTCACACTTCCCTTTGCGTGGATCAACGGATCTGTGGATTTCCCTCGAGGCTTTCCCACGAGGCTTGCCCAGGAGGCTTTCCCACAGGGCTGTCCACGAGCCACCATGGTGTGAGTCGATCCTCGCTTGAAAGTGGAGGCAGTGCAGGGAAAACAGGTTTCCCTGGAATGGACTGAGACATCTGGGGGACTCAGGGAATGGGGGCACGACCCTGGAGTTCTTCTTGCCTTTCCTGTGGAGAGCCCCTCCTCTTGAGATGCGAGCGAAACGCCGGGAATTCTTTCCCGACCACGCAGGGGAAGGATCCCTCCTCTCGAGCTAGGAGGCGTAAACGGGGTTTCTCTGGATGAGGGGGGACTCTCGTGCTTCCTCTCGAATGGAGACGGGTATGTCGCGGAACTTCTTGAGTTGCAGCTAGGGTGTGAAGGACCTTTGGAAGTTCCAGAGGTTAGGTGTGATTAGCCTCGAGACACCTCAGCGGAAATGGGACTCATCTCGCCTGGAGGGGAGAACCTCCTGGATTTTCTCGAGTTGCGGGCAGGTGCTCTCGACTTACGACGGGACCTCAGGGACCCGCTCTGGTGGCCTCAGGAAAGACCAGTCCCCATGCGAGTTGCTCGGGGGGGACTCTCGTGATTCCTCTCCATCGATGCCGGGGCCTAAGACCTTGTGTGGAGTCAGTTGCAGAACCTGAGGATTCCTCTCCAGGGCTGACATGGATCTTGGGGTACTTCTGGAGTCTCCCCAAGGGAGTCAATCCTCGTCTCGAGTGGGGGCATGCACGTGCGATTTCCCCCAGCTCTAGCAGCAGTGTCACACTTCCCGTCGAGTGAATCAAGGGATCTGTGGCTTTCCCACGAGGCTTTCCCACAGGGCTGTCCCACGTGCCACCGTGGTGTGAGTCGATCCTCGGCTTTGAAAGTCGACGCAGTGCAGGGAAAACAGGTTTCCCTGGAATGGACTGAGACATCTGGGGGACTCTGGGAATGGTGGCACGACCCTGGAGTTCCTCTCGCCTTTCCTGTGGAGAGCGCCTCCTCTTGAGATGCGACGGAAACGCCGGTAATTCTTTCCCGACCACGCAGGGAAGGATCCCTCCTCTCGAGCTAGAAGGCGGAAACGGGGTTCCTCTGGATGAGGGGGGACTCTCGTGCTTCCTCTCGAATGAAGACGGGTATGTCGAGGAACTTCTTGAGTTGCAGCAAGGGTGTGAAGGACCCTTTGGAAGTTCCAGATGTTAGGTGTGATTAGCCTCGAGACGCCTCAGCGGAAATGGGCCTCATCTCGCCTGGAGGGAGAACCTCCTGGATTTTCTCGAGTTGCGGCAGGTGCTCTCAACTTACGACGGGGACCTCAGGGACCCGCTCTGGTGGCCTCAGGAAAGGCCAGTCCCCATGCGAGTTGCTCGGGGGCCTCTCGGGATTCCTCTCCCATCGATGCCGGGGCCTAAGACTCGGAGCCAGTGTGAGGAAGCCCGCCCGTGACAAGGTTATGAGGAAGGAAGCTGACATACGCAAGGCGTGCTCAGACTTCAGGGACCCTCTGGAAATTTTTAAGCATGTACCCCAACAAAAAATCTGCCGGTTTTTGTGCTCTGCTTTTTCACTCTTCTGACCTTTTCTGGAAAAAGTCAATTCAGCGCGTTAGTCTTCTGCATTTGAAAGAGTGTTTCGATCCAAAAACCCTCTGATGGCTTTCTAGCCTGCCTGTAGGACTCGTACAGCTGCGCTTATGATTGTTTGAGGCCTCCTGACCGCAGGAGGCACAGGAAGCTTAAAACATCCTAGGAATGCAGGAGCTTTCGAGGAGTCAAAATCTTTAGAATAGGACTGATTAAAAGTTTCATTATTTGGGTCAATGCTTGCTGCCAAATTTTCATATCCTTTATTTTTAGATATAGTTGGTATATAGAAAAACAAGTAGTAGACCTGGTATTAGCAACATTAGATCTTTGAGTTAAGTACCTTCTTTGTTATAACCCACTGCACCTTTGTTTATAGAGATGTAACTTTAATGCTTTAAGGAGATGCAGATTAAAGAAAAACACATCAGGGGAAACAAAATTAACATTCATTAAGGAAGAGAGCCAAAAAGTGTTAACAAGCCTCTTGGCCAGAAGATAATGTAAATCACCTGAGACCTTTTGTATACAAAATGATATACAGAAAGAATCTGGGTTGTGAACGCTACATAATTTTGTGTTATCCATTGATCTCCATGTTTTATCAAAAAAGTATAAAAGGCCTTCTGAACAATAAAGGAGGAGGCCAGGGGCCGGGGGCCAGTTTCTCGGACCAGCTTCTCGAACTAGTCTCTCAGCCTGGTTTCTTGGGACTCTGGCTCCCCCCGTGTCTTTCTCTCTCTTTCTTCTTCTCTACCTTTCCTTCTCTCTGCTCTTTACTTTAACTTCAGGCTGAATCTCCACCTGGAGTGCGGAGGCTCGCCAGGTCTACTTACTTGCCCTGGCTGTTAAGACCCGCACGAAAGGGAGCTTAAGGCGAGGCACCCTTAGATATTCAAGCGGGCGCCGGTGGCCCAACGAGGGTGGTGCAAATTCCTTGTCTGGAATTTTGTTGGCCTTCCGTGTAAACGAAGCTATTCAGCCCTCTTCCTCCACTTAATCTTCTTACTACACTATAGTTTCCTAATCTAATCTTACATTAATAAATAAACAAGTCTTTCCACGCCAACGCCGTCCACCCTTCGAATTCCCTGGATCCACCGGGGCTGGACACTGGCATAAGACCTTGTGTGGAGGCGGTGCCGGAACCTGAGGATTCCTCTCCAGTGCTGACATGGATCTTGGGGTACTTCTGGAGTCTCCCCAGGGGAGTCAGTACTCGTCTCCAGAGGGGACATGCACGTGACTTTCCTCCCGAGCTGTAGCAGCAGTGTCACGCTTCCCTTCGCGTGGATCAAGGGATCTGTGGCTTTCCCTCGAGGCTTTCCCACGAGGCTTTCCCACAAGGCGTTCCCACAGGGCAGTCCCAAGTGCCACCGTGGTGTGTGTCGATCCTCGCCTTGAAAGTCGAGGCAGTGCAGGGAAAACAGGTTTCCCTGGAATGAACTGAGACATCTGGGGACTCTGTGAATGGTGGCACGACCCTGGAGTTCCTCTCGCCTTTCCTGTGGAGAGCACTCCTTTGAGATGCGACGGAATGCCGGGAACTCTTTCCCAACCACGCAGGGAATGGTTCCCTGCTCTCGAGCTATCAGGCGGAAACGGGGCTCCTCTTGATGTGGGCGGACTCTCGTGCTTCCTCTATGTCGGGAACTTCTTGAGTTGCAGCAAGGATGTGAAGGACCCTTTGGAAGTTCGTGTCCTACCTGCAGCTCAGCAGAAATGGGCCTCATCTCGCCTGGAGGGGGAGAACCTCCTGGATTTTCTCGAGTTGCAGCAGGTGCTCTCGACTTACGACGGGAGACCTCAGGGACCCGCTCTGGTGGCCTCAGGAAAGGCCAGTCCCCATGCGAGTTGCTCAGGGGCCTCTCGGAATTCCTCTCCCGTATATGCCGGGGCCTAATATCTTGTGTGGAGTTGGTGCCGGAACCTGAGCATTCCTCTGCAGTGCTGACATGGATCTTGGGTACTTCTGTAGTCTCCCCAGTGGAGTCAGTACTCGTCTCGAGTGGGGGCATGCACATGCGCTTTCCTCCTGAGCTGTAGCAGCAGTGTCACGCTTCCCTTCACGTGGATCAAGGGATCAGGGGCTTTCCATCGAGGCTTTCCCACGAGTCTTTCCCACGAGGCTTTCTCACAGGGCTGTCCCACGTGCCACGGTGGTGTGAGTCGATCCTCGGCTTGAAAGTCGAGGCAGTGCAGGGAAAACAGGTTTCCCTGGAATGGACGGAGACATCTGGTTGACTCTGGGAATGGTGGCAGGACCCTGGAGTTCCTCTCACCTTTCCTGTGGAGAGCGCCTCTTCTTGAGATGCGACGGGAATGCCGGGAATTCTTTCCCGACAACGCAGAGAAAGGATCCCTCCTCTCGAGCTAGGAGACAGAAACGGGGCTCCTCTGGATTGGCCGGGACTCTCGTGCTTCCTCTCAAGTGGAGACGGGTATGTCGGGGAACTTCTTGAGTTGCAGCAAGGCTGTGAAGGACCCTTTGGAAGTTCCAGATTTTAGGGTGAATAGCCTCGAGACGCCTCAGCGGAAATGGGCCTCATCTCGCCTGGAGGGGAGAACCTCCTGGATTTTCTCGAGTTGCGGCAGGTGCTCTCGACTTACGAGGGGACCTCAGGGACCCGCTCTGGTGGCCTCAGGAAAGGCCAGTCCCCATGAGAGTTACTCGGGGGCCTCTTGGGATTCCTCTCCCGTAGATGCCAGGGCCTAAGATCTTGTGTGGAGCCGGTGCCGGAACCTGAGGATTCCTCTCCAGTGCTGACATAGATCTTGGGGTACTTCTGGAGTCTCCCCAAGGAGTCAGTCCTCGTCTCGGTGGGGGCATGCACGTGCGCTTTCCTTCGAGCTGTAGCAGCAGTGTCGCGCTTCCCTTCGCTTGGATTAAGGGATCTGTGGCTTTCCCACGAGGCTTTCCCTCGAGGTTTCCCACGAAGCTTTCCCAAGAGGCTTTCCCACAGGGCTGTCCCACGTGCCACCGTGGTTTGAGTCGATCCTCGCTTGAAAGTCGAGGCAGTGCAGGGAAAACAGGTTTTCCCTGGAATGGACTGAGACATCTGGGGGACTCTGGAATGTGGCACGACCCTGGAGTTCTTCTCGCCTTTCCTGTGGAGAGCGCCTCCACTTGAAATGCGACGGGAACGCCGGGAATTCTTTCCCGACCACGCAGGGAAAGGATCCCTCCTCTCGAGCTAGCAGGCGGAATGGGGCCACTCTGGCTATGGGCGTGACGCTCCGGTTCCTCTTGAGTGGAGACGGGTATGTCGGGGGAACTTCTTGATTTGCAGCAAGGGTGTGAAGGACCCTTTGGAAGTTCCAGAGGTTAGGTGTGATTAGCCTCGAGACGCCTCAGCGGAAATGGGGGCTCATCTCGCCTGGAGGGGAGAACCTCCTCAATTTTCTCGAGTTGGGGCAGGTAATCTCGTCTTACGACGGGGACCTCAGGGACCCACTCTGGTGGCCTCAGGAAAGGCCAGTCCCCATGCGAGTTGCTCGGGGTCTCTCGGGATTCCTCTCCCGTCGATGCCAGGGCCTAAGACCTTGAGTGGAGTCAGTGCCGGAACCTGAGGATTCCTCTCCAGTGCAGATATGGATCTTCGGGGACTTCTGGAGTCTCCCCAGGGGCGTCAGACCTCGGCTCGAGTGGGGGCATGCACGTGCGCTTTCCTCCCGAGCTGTAGCAGCAGTGTCACCCTTCCTTCGCATGAATCAAGGGATCTGTGGCTATCACTCGAGGCTTTCCCACGACGCTTTCCCACGGGGCCCACGTGCCACCGTGGTGTGAGTCGATCCTCGGCTTGCAAGTCGAGGCAGTGCGGGGAATACAGGCTTCCCTGGACTGGAGTGAGACATCTGGGGGACTCTGGGAATGGTGGCATGTCCCTGGATATCCTCTTGCCTTTCCTTTGGAGAGCGCCTCCTCTTGAGAT
>NW_017195608.1:0-8848 GCF_001704415.2 Capra hircus
TGGATGTGGGCAGAACCATCGTGCTTCCTCTCGAGTGGAGACGGGTATTGTCGGGGACCTTCTTGAGTTGCAGCAAGGGTGGGAAGGACCCTTTGGAATTTCCAGAGGTTAGGTGTGAATAGCCTCGAGACGCCTCAGCGGAAATGGGGCCTCATCTCGCCTGGAGGGAAGAACCTCCTGGATTTTCACG
Organism: Capra hircus; assembly: GCF_001704415.2. Classification (NCBI taxonomy): domain Eukaryota; kingdom Metazoa; phylum Chordata; class Mammalia; order Artiodactyla; family Bovidae; genus Capra; species Capra hircus. Next base: position 191 of record NW_017195608.1, read on the forward strand.
AGTTGCGGCAGGTGCGCTCGACTTTTGACGGGGACATCAGGGACCCGCTCTGGTGGCATCAGGAAAGGCCAGTCCCCCATGCGAGTTGCTCGGGTGCCTCTCGGGATTCCTCTCCCGTCGATGCCGGGCCTAAGATCTTGTGTGGATACGGTGCCGGAACCTGAGTATTCCTCTCCAGTGCTGACATGGATCTTGGGGTACTTCTGGAGTCTCCCCAGGGGAGTCAGTCCTCGTATCGAGTGGGGGCATGCACGTGCGCTTTCCTCCGAGCTGTAGCAGCAGTGTCTCGCTTCCCTTCGCGTGGTTCAAGGATCTGTGGCTTTCCCTCGAGGCTTTCCGACGAGGCTTTCCCACGAGGCTTTCCCACAGGTCTGTCCACGTGCCCCTTGGTGTGAGTCGATCCTCGGCTTGAAAGTCGACGCAGTGCAGGGAAAACAGGTTTTCCCTGGAATGGACTGAGACATCTGGGGGACTCTGGGAATGGTGGCACGACCCTGGAGTTCCTCTCGCCTTTCCTGTGGAGAGCGCCTCCTCTTGAGATGCGACGGGAACGCAGGGAATTTCTTTCCCCGATCACGCAGCGAAAGGATCCCTCCTCCCGAGATAGGAGGCGGGCACGGGGCTCCTCTGGATGTGGGCAGAACCATCGTGCTTCCTCTCGAGTGGAGACGGGGTATGTCGGGGAACTTCTTGAGTTGCAGCAAGGGTGGGAAGGACCCTTTGGAATTTCCAGAGGTTAGGTGTGAATAGCCTCGAGACGCCTCAGCGGAAATGGGCCTGCCTGGAGGGAAGAACCTCCTGGATTTTCTCGAGTTGCGGCAGGTGCTCTCGACTTACGACACGGACCCTCAGGGACCCGCTCTGGTGGCCTCAGGAAAGGCCAGTCCCCATGCGAGTTGCTCGGAGGCCTCTCGGGATTCCTCTCCCGTCAATGCTGGGCCTAAGACCTTGTGTGGAGTCGGTGCCGGAACATGCGGATTCCTCTCCAGTGCTGACATGGATCTTGGGGTACTTCTGGAGTCTCCCAGGGGAGTCAGTCCTCGTCTCGAGTGGGGGCATGCACGTGCGCTTTCCTCCGAGCGGTAGCAGCAGTATCACTCTTCCCTTCTCGTGGATCAAGGAATCTGTGGCTTTCCCTGGAGTCTTTCCCATGAGGCTTTCCCACAGGGCTATTTCACTTGCCACCATGGTGTGAGTCGATATTCGGCGTGAAAGTCGAACCAGTGCAGGGAAAACAGGAACCTCCTTCCCCACAGTAGGGGATACACTGTCCCCTTGGGCGGTATCTCCAGGGCACTCGCGCTGGGGGGTTGCCCGCGGACGTGTGGGCCTCAGGCTCCCACGTGAGGAAAAGCCCCAAATGGCATTAGCTGCCAGTCCAGACGCTGGCCCCTCAGGTCTCTGGCCGGAGCCTTGGGCTCCAGGCAACTCAAAGCCCTCAGTGGTGGCACTCTGGGACTGCTGTAGGGAAAGGATGCCAAGAGCCCACGGAGGAGTTGGGGAGGGGGGCATGGGGGAAACGGAGGCGAGGACAGCGAGGCATCTAGGTGGAGGCGCTGGAGAGAGAGCGTCTGGTGTCCCGGAATGCCTCGGAGGAGCCAGCGGGGGACAGTCGAGGACCAGGGACCTGTGGAATGTGAAAAGGCGGGAAATCCCAGAGCAAGGCAGGCTGGGAAAGGGGGCGTTGGTGGCCAATTCAAAGGGACCTAGGGGCGTTTCCTGGGTGGTGAGTTCCCTTGGCACTGCTGAGGGCCCCTGATTGATCCACTCGGGGTTGAACCCACCCCCCGCTGCGAGGGAGGGCCACAAACCAAAGCCCCCGAACTGCCCGCACCCCAACGGGGATCTTGGCGGTCCAGGGCACAGCCGTGCGAAAAGCCCACTCGCTCCACGGGACTCCGTCCAGGGTCTCTGCTTGGAAAGAGGCCGGGGCGGCCCCCTCCATCTACCCCACCCAAACCCTATTGACGTCAATGGTGGCGGAGACGCCTCCCGTTCTCCAGAGTCCTGAGCTGCTGGGTCCCGCCCACTCGGCCAGCAGTCTGCAGCGTGCCCGTGTGCCTCTCCCACCATGGCTTCGTCCGGCTCCTCCAGCACCTCAAGCGGTACGTTTGCCCTCGGTCCCTTTGGTCGGATCACATCTCAGTGGATTTGCGGGTGGCCTGGGCAAGGGCTCTCGGCCAATGTGTTGACCCCCTCCCACCCGAGAACGGCTGGGACCCATCAGCCAGGCCCGGGGTTCCGAGGCGTCAGGTGTGCCCAAATTCGGAGGGCGTGGCATCGTTCGTTCATCTTGCTCCTTTGGCACACACATGGCTTCTCCGTTCTCTTTTCTGGGAAGACAGTGTTGTTTCAGGGGGCGTGCTGCGGGGGGCGGGGCCGGGGTTGGGTGGTGGGGAGCGGGTGCTTTGCTGGGATGAGGCCCTTTATCCTCACATCTTCATGTGGGAATGGGAGTCGGGGAGCTCTGTGGCCTTGCTGCCTTCAGTGGCTTCCTCTGCACAGGGGCCTAGTGGCTTCTGCCTTTTGTCAGGCGTTACGGGGTTTGGGCTCGCTTTGGTGGCCTTGGCCTTTGCCTTGGCCTGGGCCTTGGCCTTGCCTTGGCGTTGCCGTTGCCCTTGCCCTGCCCTTGAACTTGAACTTGACCTTGACCTTGACCTTGACCTTGACCTTGAACTTGGCTTGAACTTGAACTTGACCTTGACTTGACTTGAACTTGAACTTGACTTGAACTTGAACTTGATCTTGACTTGACTTGAACTTGAACTTGACCTTGAACTTGAACTTGAACTTGACCTTGAACTTGACCTTGACGAACTTGAACTTGAACTTGAACTTGAACTTGAACTTCAACTTGAACTTGATTGACCTTGAACTTGAACTTGAACTTTGAACTTTGAACTTTGAACCTTGAACTTGAACTTGACCTGACTTGAACTTGACCTTGAACTTGATTGACCTTGAACTTTTGATTTGACTTGAACTTGATTTGACCTTGAACTTGAACTTGAACCCTTGACTTGAACTTGACTTGACCTTGACCAACAACGGGACCTCGAGATTTGCTCAGAGCACCGGAGGTCCAGAAGCAGGGCCCTGTATCTCCCCTTCCCTTTGTGATCATTGCAAAGACATTCCTAGCTGATAGCGGGAGTGCCCCTGAAGAAGCAAGCAGTGGGAGTGTGTTTGACACGACTGTGTGCCTTCCTGGCCTCAGCTCCACAAGGGGCCTTTCCTCTCGAAGTAGGCCCCATGTCCCCTTGGGGAGGGTGTCATGCCTCTTTTCTCCTCACTGCAAAGGGTGGAGCCAAGCTCGCTCTGTCAGAGGTACAAAACAGCAATTGAATGGATTTTCAAGCTCTTGCTAGGCTGCACCCTTTCAGGGCCCACTTTACTGAAACAGGTGCTCTGTGGCCCCTGGTTGGGTATGCAGGTTCACAAACAGGGTGAGATCCTGTCCAAGCCAAGAATTTTCCTGAAAGACCTAGGCTCACTAGAGCTCTCCTCCAGAGCAAAGGGGATAGAGGAGATGTATGGAGGAGTCTTTGCCTTTCCCTGTGAGTGTGGGGCTACTCCCTACGGCCCCAAGCTCAGGGATAACTGCCTCTAAGAAAGGAATGGCAAGAAGCGCTATTCTTGGAGGTTGGGACAGGGAGTTCGCAGCATGTGGGGAAAGAAAGACTTCTTCGGGGAAGAAGAGGCAACCACCGGGGGTGTGTTTGCAAGCCTCTATTTGGAAGGAACAGGTTTGCTTATACAACTCAAGACCTCCAGATCTGCTCAGAGGACTGAAGTTCCAGAGACAGGGCCATGTATCTCCCCTTCCCTTTGAGATCCTTGCAAAGACATTCCTAGCAGATCGTGGGAGTGCCCATGAAGAAGCAAGCAGCGGAGTGTGCTTGACATCACTGGCTGCCTACCTGGGCTCAGCTCCTCAAGGGGCCTTTCTCTCCTGGTAGGCCCTATGTCCCCTTTGGGAGAGGGTGGTGCCCTCTTCCCTCCACACTGCCAAAGGGTGGAGGTGGAGCAAACTCGTTCTCTCCGAGGTAAAAAAAAAAAGACAAATTGGATGGATTTTTAAGCTCTTGCTATGCTGCACCCTCCAGGACCCACTCGAGCAAAACAGGTGCCTGTGGCCCCTAGGTCGGGTATGCAGGTTCACACACTGGGTGGGATCCCGTCAAAGCCAAGAATTTTCCTGACAGACCTAGGCTCACTAGAGCTCTCCTCCAGAGGAAAGGGGACAGAAAAGACGTGTGTGTGGAGGTGGCTCTGCCTTTCCAGGTCCCAATCTCAGGGATAACTGCCCCTAAGAAAGGAACTGCTGCTGCTGCTGCTGCTAAGTTGCTTCAGTCGTGTTCGACTCTCTGTGCGACGCCATAGACGGTAGCCCACTAGGCTCCCCGTCCCTGGGATTCTCCAGGCAAGAACAGTAAGTGGGTTGCCATTGCCTTCTCCAATGCATGAAAGTGAAAATGAAAGTGCAGTCGCTCAGTCGTGTCCGACCCTCAGCGACCCCCACGGACTGCAGCCTACCAGGCTTCTCCGTCCATAGGATTTTCTGAAAGGAACTGCAAGAAGCGCTTTTCCAGGAGGCTGGGAAAGGGAGTTCGCAGGATGTGGGGAAGAGAGCCTCCTTCGGGGAAGAATAGGCGGCACTTGTTTTGTGTTGCAAACCTCTATTTGGAAGGAACAGGTTAGCTTATACAAAGGGAGACCTCCAGATCTGCTCAGAGGACCAAAGTTGCAGAGGCAGGTCGGTGTATTTTCCCTTCACTTTGCGATCCTTGCAAAGACATTCCTTGCTGATAGATGATCAGCAAGGGCCTTTGAGACTGTTGTTTTCTTTCCTAGGTTCAAAGATTCCTTCAGTTCCTAATATAGATATCCTAGAAATTATCTGACATCCGTGAAAATCTGATATGTCCTGGTCAAATGCTGTCAGTTATAATTCCAGTTATCATATTAAAGCATTTCAAGTCGCAGCAGTGACCAGATTACATTGTCAATTTCTATTTAATCAGGTTTTAACCATGTCCTCTATGGTTTCACACTGATGCCTTTGCAGAAATACTGCTACTTCAAGATATATGGAATATACTTTTTTTAAGCTTACCGATAATTTGTTTGTTTGTTTGTTTGTCTTCTGGTAAGCTGGTACAGATGGAATTTAGTCTCCTCTCTAGGTTAAGAGAACAAAGTTTTCTTAGAATGCAATTTTTGATAACAGACTATGGATTTCTTTACCTTTCATTGATTTATAATTGTTTTCATCATCTGTTTTTTTACTTCGGTAAAGTAAATAAGCCTTATTTAAGATTTTGGTACATGTAGGATGGACTAAGCTTTCCCCACTCTTGCAAGTTCCCTTAACCCTTCAGATTCTTCTCGTGGGACCAAGATCTCACTTTCCTCCAGAGGGACAATCCAAGCTTTTTATTAGTTGATCTGCCCCTGACATCAGAGTCCATTTGAGCACGAGTTGGCCTATAATTTAGGCATGAAACTATGACTACATAAAGAAAAGGTGACTTTATGATTCAGGATGGCCATGATATGCCTTGCACTTCAGAGAAAATGGGTTAAAAATGATTTTTTTTTCTTCAAAACTGCACAGCCAGTTCTTTCAGCATATGCAATTGAAAACATCTAGTCATTAGGTCAGTTTTCATTCCAATCCCAAAGAAAGGCAATGACAAAGAATATTCAAGCTGCTGCACAATTGCACTCATCTCACACACTAGTAAAGTAATGCTCAAAATTCTCCAAGTTCACATGAACTGTGAACTTCCAAATGTTCAAGAGGGATTTAAAACATGCAGAGAAACAGAGATCAAACTGCCAACATCCACTGGATCATTGAAAAAGCAAGAGAGTTCCAGAAAAAAAGACATCTATTTCTGCTTTATTGACTATGCCAAAGCCTTTGACTGTGTGGATCACAATAAACTGGGAAAAATTCTGAAAGAGATGGGAATACCAGACCACCTGACCTGTCTCTTGAGAAACCTGTATGCAGGTCAGGAAGAAACAGTTCGAACTGGACATGGAACAACAGACTGGTTCTAAATAGGAAAAGGAATATGTCAAGGCAGTGTATTGTCACCCTGCTTATTTAACTTATATGCAGAGTACATCATGAGAAACACTGGGCTGGAGGAAGCACACGCTGGAATCCAGATTGCTGGGAGAAATATCAAGAATCTCAGATATGCAGATGACACCACCCTTATGGCAGAAAGTGAAGAAGAACTAAAGAGTCTCCTGATGAAAGTGAAAGAGGAGAGTGAAAAAGTTAGCTTAAAGCTCAGCATTCAGAAAACTAAAATCATTGCATCCAGTCTCATCACTTCATGGCAAATAGATGGAAAACATTGGAAACAGCAGCAGACTATTTTTGGGGGCTTGGAAATCACTGCAGGTGATGTCTGCCTCCATGAACTTAAAACGTATTTATGACTTGGAAGAAAAGTGATGACCAACTAGACAGCAATATTAAAAAGCCGAGACGTTGCTTTGCCAACAAAGATCCATCCAGTCAAGGCTATGGTTTTTCCATATGTCTGGATGGATATGAAGATGTACTATAAAGAAAGTGACAGCTGAAAATTGATGCTTTTGAACTGTGGTGTTGGAGAAGATGCTTGTAGGTCGCTTAGACTACAAGGAGACGCAACCACTCCATCCTAAAGGAAATCAGGTCTGAATATACATTGGAAGGACTAATACTGAACCTGAAAGTCCAATACTTTGGCCACTTGATGTGAAGAGCTGACTCACTTGGAAGTTGCTTTGATTTGCCTGTGAGTGTGGGAGCCTCCTGGGCAAAGGGCTCAGGGGTCATTGCCACTGAATCACGACCTCCAAGCAAGCGCATTCCAGCTGTGTGACATTCAGGAAGCAGGAGACTGGGAAAACTTCTTCCTTAGAGGAAGGAAGTCATCCACAGAGAGTGTGTTTTCAGGCCTCTCTTGCAGCAAGTGTTTTGCTTCTCAGACATCAGAGCTGCAGGCTTGCTCTGAGGGCCTCAATTGCAGAGTCAGGGCTGTGTGTCTCACTGCACTTTCCAAGCATTGCAGACACATTCCTAGGTTGGAGCAGTGCTTCCCATGAGAAAGAAGCCTCGGGAGTGTGTCTGAGCGGGCTGAGTGCCATGCTAGGGTCACCTAGTCGAGGGCACCTTGCACATCCAATGGGCCCCAGGCGAGTAGCTATGGACCGGCCTTCGGTTGAGATATCCCAAAGCAGGGAACAAAGCTAGCTCTGTCAGAAGGAGGAAAACAGCAATGGGATGGATTTTCAAGGCAGTTGCTAAGTCACACCACGTTAGGGCTCCCCGGGAAAGAAATGCGAATTTTGGCCTCTAGGCCAGTATCCAGATGTGTGCACAGGATATTTTCCCCACAGGATTCAAGAATGTTCCAGACAGACCTAAGCTCACTAGCTCTCTCCTGCAGAGGAAATGAAATATTGTTGCTGAACACGAAAAAGATGCTGGGATTCTTGGCTTATGGAGGAGAATTCAATCCAGGGCCCAAGACGAGGCTTGATTGCTCAGAGCTTTTTGTGCAATAGAGTTTTATTAAAGGATAAAGGAGATAGAGAAAGCTTCTGACAGAGACATCACAAGGGGCAGAAAGCGTACCCCCCTTGCTAGTGTTAGTAATGGAGTTATATACTCTCCAATAAGTTATGACAACGAACAAAGAATGTCTGGAGGTTGTAAAGACTCACTAGACCTACTCCCATAATTGACATTTTAAAGATAACAGGATTAGCCAGAAGGTTTTTTCCAGAGACCGTCCTCAAGAAGGATGCATGATTGTTATATAATCCTAAGGAATGTAGAGGGAAAACAGTTTGTCCTTCCTTCCTCCTTGAGAATTCTAGACCCCTCTCTCCTTGGGGACCCTTGAACTTCTTAGAAACCTGCCTTGGCAATGACTCTCTCAGAAACATGATTGAACAGCCGTTTGGAGCTTCCTTTGACTTTCCCTGGGAGGGGAGGGAGCCCTCCCTGAGCACAGGGCCTCAGGGGCCATGGCCAATGAAAAATAATCTCCCAGCAAGTGCTTTTCAGCCCTGTGTGACTCTCAGCCCACAGGAGGCTGAGAAAACTCTCTTCCTTGGAGGAAGGAAAGGCAGCCCAAGAGTGTGTTTTCAGGCCTGTATCTTGCAGCAAGTGTTTGGCTTGTTAGACAGAAGACCTGCAGGCCTGTTCCAAACAGACTCAATGCAGAATCAGGGCCTTGTGTCTCCCTGCAGTTTCCTGGCCTTGCAAACACATTCCTAGGTGAGAGCAGTCCTGCCCATGGGGAAGCAGGCTGCGGGAGTGTGTCTGAGGGGGCCAGGTGTCATGCTGGGGTCACCTGGTCGAGGGCACCTTGCACCTCCAATGGACCCCAGGCAAGGAGTTGCAGGCCACCACCTTGCTTCTGAAATCCCCAAATGGGGAGCAAAGCTCGCTCTGTCAGAGGGAAGAAAACAGCAACAGGATGGATTTTCAAGGCAGTTGCTAGGCTGTACTGCGTTAGGGCTCCAAGGAAGGAAAATGCGAATTTTAGCCCCTACCGACTGGTATCCAGGTGGGCTCCCAGGATGATTTCCCCGGAGGATCCAAGAACGTTCCAGACAGACCTGGGCTCACTAGCTCCCTCC
>NW_017195609.1:0-8848 GCF_001704415.2 Capra hircus
TGCCTCCTCTTGAGATGCGTCGGGAACGCCGGGAAATCTTTCCCCAACACGCAGGAAAAGGATCTCTACTCTCGAGCTAGGAGGCGGAAACGGGGCTCCTCTGGATGTGGCGGGACTCTCGTGCTTCCTCTCGAGTGGAGACGGTATGTGGGGGAACTTCTTGAGTTGCAGCAAGGGTGTGAAGGACCCATAGGAAGTTCCAGAGGATAGGTGTGATTAGCCTCGAGACGCCTCAGCGGAAATGGGCCTCATCTCGCCTGGAGGGGAGAACCTCCTGGATTTTCTCCAGTTGCGGCAGGTGCTCTCGACTTACGACGGGGACCTCAGGAACCCGCTCTGGTGGCCTCACGAAAGGCCAGTCCCCATGCGAGATGCTCGGTGGTCTCTCGGGATTCCTCTCCCGTCGATGCCCGGGCCTAAGACCTTGTGTGGAGTCAGTGCTGGAACCTGAGGATTCCTCTCCAGTGCTGACATGGATCTTGGGGTACTTCTGGAGTCTCCCCAGGGGAGTCAGATCTCGTCTCGAGTGGGGCATACACGTGCGCTTTCCTGCGAGCTGTAGCAGCATTTTCATGCTTCCCTTCGAGTGGTTCAAGGCATCTGTGGATTTCCCTCGAGTCTTTCCCACGAGGCTTTCCCACGAGGCTTTCTCACAGGGCTGTCCCACGTGCCCCCGTGGTGTGAGTCGATCCTTGGCTTGAAAGTCGAGTTAGTGCAGGGAAAACAGGTTTCCCTGGAATGGACTGAGACATCTGGGAGACTCTGGAATGGTGGCACGACCCTGGAGTTCCTCTCGCCTTTCCTGTGGAGAGCGCATCCTCTTGAGATGGGACGGGAATGCCGGGAATTCTTTCCCCACCACGCAGGGAAAGGATTCCTCCTCTCGTCCTTTGAGGCGGAAACGGGGTCCTGTGCATGTGGGCGGGACTCTCGTGCTTCCTCTCGAGTGGAGTCGGGTATGTCGGGGAACTTCTTGAGTTGCAGCAAGGGTGTGAAGGATCCTTTGGAAGTTCCAGAGGTTAGATGTGATTACCCTCGAGACGCCTCTGTGGAAATGGCATCATCTCGCCTAGAGGGGAGAACCTCCAGGATTTTCTCGAGTTGCGGCAGGTGCCCTCGACTTACGACGGGGCCCTCAGGGACCCACTCTGGTGGCCTCAGGAAAGGCCAGTCCCGATGCGAGTTGCTAGAGGGCCTCTCGGGATTGCTCTGCCGGAGATGCCGGGCCTAAGACCTTGTGTGGAGTCGTTGCTGGAACCTGAGGATTTCTCTCCAATGCTGACATGGATCTTGGGGTACTTCTGGAGACTCCCCTGGGAGTCAGTCCTCGTCTCGAGTGGGGCATGCACGTGCGCTTACCTCCCAAGCTGTATCAGCAGTGTCAGGCTTCCCTTCACGTGGATCAAGGGATCTGTTTTTTTCCCTCGAGCTTTCCCACGAGGCTTTCCCCGAGGCTTTCCCCACAGGGCTGTCCCACGTTCCACCGTGGTGTGACTCTATCCTCGGATTGAAAGTCGAGGCAGTGCAGGGAAAACAGGTTTCCCTGGAATTGACTGAGACATCCGGGGGACTCTGGGAATGGTGGCACGACCTGGAGTTCCTCTCACCTTTACTGTTTAGAGCGCCTCCTCTTGAGATGCGACAGGAACGCCGGGAATTCTTTCCGGACACGCAGGGAAAGGATCCCTCCTCTCGAGCTACGAGGCGGAAACACGGCTCATCTGAATGTGGGCTGGGCTCTCGTGCTTCCTCTCGAGTGGAGACGGGTATGTCGGGGAACTTCTTGAGTTGCAGCAAGGGTGTGAAGGACCCTTTGGAAGTTCCAGAATTTAGGTGTGATTAGACTCGAGACGTCTCAGCGGAAAAGGGCCTCATCTCGCCTGGAGGGGAGAACCTCCTGGATTTTCTCGAGTTACGGCAGGTGCTCTCGACTTAGGACGGGGACCTCAGGGACCCGCTCTGGTGGCCTCAGGAAAGGCCAGTACCCATGCGAGTTGTTCAGGGGCCTTTCGGAATTCCTCTCCCATCGATGCCGGGGCCTAAGACCTTGTGTGGAGTTGGTGTCATAACCTGAGGATTCCTCTCCAGTGCAGACATGGTTCTTGGGGTACTTCTGGAGTCTCCCCAGGGAGTAAGTCCTCGTCTCGAGTGGGGCCATGCACGTGCGCTTTCCTCCCGAGCTGTAGCAGCAGTGTCACGCTTCCCTTCGCGTGGATCAAGGGATCTGTGGCTTTCCCTCGAGGCTTTCCCTCGAGGCTTTCCCACGAGGCTTTTCCACAGGGCTGTCCCACATGCTACAGTGGTGTGAGTCGATCCTCGGCTTGAAAGTCGAGGCAGTGCAGGGAAAACAGTTTTCCCTGGAATGGACTGAGACACATGGGGGACTCAGGGAATGGTGGCACGACCCTGGAGTTCCTCTCGTCTTTAGTGTGGAGAGCCTCCTCTTGAGATGCCACGGGAACGCCGGGAATTCTTGACCGAACACGCAGGGAAAGGATCCCTCCTCTCGAGCTAGGAGGCAGAAAAGGGGCTCCACTGGATGTGGGCGGGATTCTTGTGCTTCCTCTCAAGTGGAGACGGTTATGTCGGGGAACTTCTTGAGTTGAAGCAAGGGTGTGAAGGACTCTTTGGAAGTTCGAGAGGTTAGGTGTGATTAGCCTCGATACGTCTCAGCGGAAATGGGCTTCATCTCACCTGGAGGGGAGAACCTCCTGGATTTTCTCGAGTTGCGGCAGGTGCTCTCGACTTACGACCTGGACCTCAAGGACCCGCTTTGTTGGCCTGAGGAAAGGCCAGTCCCCATGCGAGTTGCTAGAGGTCTTGTCGCTATTCCTCTCCCGTCGATGCCAGGGCCTAAGACCTTGTGTGGAGTCGGGGCCGGAACCTGAGGATTCCTCTCCAGGGCTGACATGCATCTTGGGGTATTTCTGGAGTCTCCCCAGGGGAGTCAGTTCTCGTCTCGAGTATGGGCATGCACGTGCGCTTTCCTCCCGTGCTGTAGCAGCAGTGTCACGCTTCCCGTCGCGTGGATTAAGGGATCTGTGGCTTTCCCTCGAGGCTTTCCCACGAGGCTTTCCCACAGGGTTGTCACACGTGCCACCGTGGTGTGAGTCGATCCTCGGCGTGAAAGTCGAAGCAGTGCAGGGAAAACAGGATCCTCTGGAATGGACTGAGACATCTGGGGGACTCTTGGAATGGTGGCACGACCCATGAGTTCCTCTCGCCTTTCCTGTGCAGCGCGCCTCCTCTTGAGATGCGTCGAAACGTCGGGAATTCTTTCCCGAGGAAGCAGGGAAGGATCCCTCATCTCGAGCTTGGAGGCGGAAACGGAGCTCCTCTGGCGGTGGCCGGACCCTGGTGCTTTCTCTGGAGTGGAGACGAGTATGTCGGGGAACTTCTTGAGTTTTAGCAATGGTGTTTAGGACACTTTGGAAGTTCCAGAGTTTAGCTGTGATTACTCTCGAGACGCCGCAGAGAAAATGGGTCTCATCTCGACTGGAGCAGAGAACCTCCTGGATTTTCTCGAGTTGCGGCAGGTACTCTCGACATACGACCGTGACCTCAGGGACAGTGTAGCAGATGTGTCACGCTTCCCTTCGCGGGGATCAAGGGATCTCTGGCTTTCCCTCGAGGCTTTCTCACAGGGCTGTCCCACATGCCACCATGGTGTGAGTGGATCCTCGGCGTGAAATTCGAGGCAGTGCTGGGAAAACGGGTTCCTCTGAAATGGACTGAGACATCTGGGGGACTCTTGAAATGGTGGCACGACCCTGGAGTTCCTCTCGCCTTTCCTATTAAGAACCCTTGCTCTTGAGATGCCATGGGAACGCCGAAAAATCTTTCCTGACTAAGCAGGATAGGATCCTTCATCTCGGAAACGGGGTTCCTCTGAATGTGGGCGTGACCCTCGTGCTTCCTCTCGTGTGGAGACGGGTATGTCGGGGAACTTCTTGAGTTGCAGCAAGGACCCTTTTGAATTTCCAGAGGTTAGGTGTGATGAGCCTCCAGACACCTCAGAGGAAATGGGCCTCATCCCGCCTGGAGGGGAGAACCTCCTGGATTTTACCCAGTTGCGGCAGGTTCTCTCGAGTTATGACGGGTCCTCAGGGACCCGCTCTGGTGGCCTCAGGAAAGGCCAGTCCCCATGCGAGTTACCAGGGGGCCTCTAGGGATTCCTCTCCCATCGATGCCGGTGCCTAAGACCTTGTGTGGAGTCGGGGCCAGACCCTGAGGATGCCTCTCCAGTGCTGACATGAATCTTTCCGTACTTCTGGAGTCTCACCAGGGGAGTCAGTCTTCATCTCGTGTGGGGGCATGCACCTGCCATTTCCTCACGACCTGCAGCAGCAGTGTCACGCTTGCCGACGTGTGGATCAAGGGATCTGTCGCTTTCCATTGAGGCTTTCCCACGAGGCTTTCCAACAGGGCTGTCCCACGTGCCACGGTGGTGTGAGTCGATCCTCGGCGTGAACGTCGAGGCAGTGCAGGGAAAACAGTTTCTTCTGGAATGGACTTAGACATCTGGGGGACTCTTGGAATGCTGGCAAGGCCCTGGAGTTCCTCTCGTCTTTCCTGTTGAGAGCGCCTCCTCTTGAGATGCGACGGGAAGGCCGGGAATTCTTTCCCGACGACGAAGGGAAAGGATCCCTCTTCTCGAGCTACGAGGCGGAAACGGGGCTCCGCTGGATATGGGCGGGAACCTCGTCCTTCCTCTCGAGTGGATATGGGTATGTCGGAGAACTTCTTGACTTGCAGCAAGGGTGTGAAGGACCCTTTGGAAGTTCCAGAGGTTAGGTGTGATTAGCCTTGAGACGCCTCAGCGGAAATCGGCCTCATCTCGCCTGGAGGGGAGAACCTCCTGGATTTTCTCGAGTTGCGGCAGGTGCTCTCGAGTTACGACGGAGACCTCAGGGACCCGCTCTGGTGACCTCAGGAAAGGCCAGTCCCCATGCGAGGTGCTAGGGGGCCTCTCAGGATTCCTCTCCGTCGATGCTGGGGCCTAAGACCTTGTGTGGAGTCGGGACCGGAACCTGAGGATTCCTCTCCAGTACTGACATGGATCTTGGCGTACTTCTGGAGTCTCCCAAGCTTGCGTCAGTCCTCGGCTCGAGTGGGTCATGTACGTGCGCTTTCCTCCCGAGCGGTAGCAGCAGTGTCACGCTTCCCTTCTCGTGGATCAAGGAATCTGTGGCTTTCCCTGGAGTCTTTCCCATGAGGCTTTCCCACAGGGCTATTCCACTTGCCACCATGGTGTGAGTCGATCCTCGGCGTGAAAGTCGAACCAGTGCAGGGAAAACAGGAACCTCCTTCCCCACAGTAGGGGATACACTGTCCCCTTGGGCGGGTATCTCCAGGGCACTCGCGCTGGGGGTTGCCCGCGGAGGTGCGGGCCTCAGGCTCCACGTGAGAAAAGCCCCAAATGGCATTAGCTGCCAGTCCAGACGCTGGCCCCTCAGGTCTCTGGCCGGAGCCTTAGGCTCCAGGCAACTCAAAGCCCTCGGCGGTGGCACTCTGGGACTGCTGTAGGGAAAGGATGCCAAGAGCCCACGGAGGAGTTGGGGAGGGGGCATGGGGGAAACGGAGGCGAGGACAGCGAGGGATCTAGGTGGAGGCGCTGGAGAGAGCGTCTGGTGTCCCGGAATGCCTAGGAGGAGCCAGCGGGGGACAGTCGAGGACCAGGGACCTGTGGAATGTGAAAAGGCGGGAAATCTCAGAGCAAGGCAGGCTGGGAAAGGGGGCGTTGGTGGCCAATTCAAAGGGACCTAGGGGCGTTTCCTGGGCGGTGAGTTCCCTTGGCACTGCTGAGGGCCCCTGATTGATCCACTCGGGGTTGAACCCATCCCCGCTGCGAGGGAGGGCCACAAACCAAAGCCCCGAACTGCCGCCCACCCCAACGGGGATCTTGGCGGTCCAGGGCACAGCCGTGCCCGGGAAAAGCCCACTCGCTCCACGGGACTCCGTCCAGGGTCTCTGCTTGGAAAGAGGCCAGGGGCGGCCCCTCCATCTACCCACCCAAACCCTATTGACGTCAATGGTGGCGGAGACGCCTCCCGTTCTCCAGAGTCCTGAGCTGCTGGGTCCCCGCCCACTCGGCCAGCAGTCTGCAGCGTGCCCGTGTGCCTCTCCCACCATGGCTTCGTCTGGCTCCTCCAGCACCTCAAGCGGTACGTTTGCCCTCGGTCCCTGTGGTCGGATCACATCTCAGGGGATTTGCGGGTGGCCTGGGCAAGGGCTCTCGGCCAATGTGTTGACCCCCCTCCCACCGAGAACGGCTGGGACCCATCGGCCAGGCCCGGGGTTCCGAGGCGTCAGGTGTGCCCAAATTCGGAGGGCATGGCATCGTTCGTTCATCTTGCTCCTTTGGCACACACATGGCTTCTCCGTTCTCTTTTCTGGGAAGACAGTGTTGTTTCAGGGGGCGTGCTGTGGGGGCGGGGGCCGGGTTGGGGTGGTGGGAGCGGGTGCTTTGCTGGGATGAGGCCCTTTATCCTCACATCTTCATGTGGGAATGGGAGTCGGGGAGCTCTGTGGCCTTGCTGCCTTCAGTGGCTTCCTCTGCACAGGGGCCTAGTGGCTTCTGCCTTTTGTCAGGCGTTACGGGGTTTGGGCGTCGCTTTGGTGGCCTTGGCCTTTGCCTTGGCCTGGGCCTTGGCCTTGCCCTTGGCGTTGCCGTTGCCCTTGCCTTGGTCTTGGCTTGGTGCCCTTGAACTTGACCTTGACCTTGAACTTGAACTTGAACTTCTTGACCTTGACTTGAACTTGAACTTGAACTTGAACTTGACTTGACTTGAACTTGAACTTGACCTTGAACTTGAACTTGAAACTTGAACTTGAACTTGAACTTGAACTTGAACTTGACTTTGAACTTGAACTTGACTTGAACTTCATCTTGACCTTGACATTGAACTTGAACTTGAATTGACCTTGAACTTGAACTTCAACTTGAACTTGACCTTGACCTTGACCTTGAACTTGAACTTCAACTTGAACCTTGAACTTCAACTTCAACTTGAACTTGTCCTTGACCTTGAACTTCAACTTGAACTTGAACTTGACCTTGACTTGAACTTCACTTTGAACTTGAACTTGACCTTGACCCCGAACTTGACCTTGACCTTGAACTTGAAGTTGACCTTGAACTTGAACTTAAACTTCACCTTGATCTTGAGCTTGAACTTGAACTTGACCTTGACCTTGACCTTGACCTTGACCTTGACCAACAACGGGAGACCTCGAGATTTGCTCAGAGCACCGGAGGTCCAGAAGCAGGGCCCTGTATCTCCCCTTCCCTTTGTGATCATTGCAAAGACATTCCTAGCTGATAGCGGGAGTGCCCCTGAAGAAGCAAGCAGTGGGAGTGTGTTTGACACGACTGTGTGCCTTCCTGGCCTCAGCTCCACAAGGGGCCTTTCCTCTCGAAGTAGGCCCCATGTCCCCTTGGGAGGGTGTCATGCCTCTTTTCTCCTCACTGCCAAAGGTGGAGCCAAGCTCGCTCTGTCAGAGGTACAAAAACAGCAATTGAATGGATTTTCAAGCTCTTGCTAGGCTGCACCCTTTCAGGGCCCACTTTACTGAAACAGGTGCTCTGTGGCCCCTGGTTGGGTATGCAGGTTCACAAACAGGGTGAGATCCTGTCCAAGCCAAGAATTTTCCTGAAAGACCTAGGCTCACTAGAGCTCTCCTCCAGAGCAAAGGGGATAGAGGAGATGTATGGAGGAGTCTTTGCCTTTGCCTGTGAGTGTGGGGGCTACTCCCTACGGCCCCAAGCTCAGGGATAACTGCCTCTAAGAAAGGAATGGCAAGAAGCGCTATTCTTGGAGGTTGGGACAGGGAGTTCGGCAGCATGTGGGAAAGAAAGACTTCTTCGGGAAGAAGAGGCAACCACCGGGGGTGTTTGCAAGCCTCTATTTGGAAGGAACAGGTTTGCATACAACTCAAGACCTCCAGATCTGCTCCGAGGACTGAAGTTCCAGAGACAGGGCCATGTATCTCCCCTTCCCTTTGAGATCCTTGCAAAGACATTCCTAGCAGATCGTGGGAGTGCCCATGAAGAAGCAAGCAGCGGGGAGTGCTTGACATCACTGGCTGCCTACCTGGGCTCAGCTCCTCAAGGGGCCTTTCTCTCCTGGTAGGCCCTATGTCCCCTTTGGGAGAGGGCCCTCCTCCACACTGCCAAAGGGTGGAGGTGGAGCAAACTCGTTCTCTCGAGGTAAAAAAAAAAAGAAAATGGATGGATTTAAGCTCTTGCTATGCTGCACCCCTCCAGGACCACTCGAGCAAAACAGGTGCCTGTGGCCCCTAGGTGGTATGCAAGTTCACACACTGGGTGGGATCCCGTCAAAGCCAAGAATTTTCCTGACAGACCTAGGCTCACTAGAGCTCTCCTCCAGAGGAAAGGGACAGAAAGGTGTGTGTGGAGGTGGCTCTGCCTTTCCAGGTCCCAATCTCAGGGGATAACTGCCCCTAAGAAAGGAACTGCTGATGCTGCTGCTGCTAAGTTGCTCAGTTCGACTCTTTGCGACGCCATAGACGGTAGCCCACTAGGCTTCCCCGTCCCTGGGATTCTCCAGCAAGAACAGTAAGTGGGGTTGCCATTGCCTTCTCCAATGCATGAAAGTGAAAATGAAAGTGCAGTCGCTCAGTCGTTCCGACCCTCAGCGACCCCACGGACTGCAGCCTACCAGGCTTCTCCGTCCATAGGATTTTCTGAAAGGAACTGCAAGAAGGCTTTTCCAGGAGGGCTGGGAAAGGGGCGCAGAAAGAGAGCCTCCTTCGGGAAGAATAGGCGGCCCACTTGTTTTGTGTTGCAAACCTCATTTGGAAGGACAGTTAGCTTATACAAAGGAGA
>NW_017195610.1:0-8848 GCF_001704415.2 Capra hircus
AGAGAGGAAGCACCAGAGACCGCCACATCCAGAGGAGCCCGATTCCGCCTGCTAGCTCGAGACGAGGGATCCTTTCCCTGCGTAATTCAGGAAAGAATTCCTGGCGTTCCTGGCGCATTCATCTCAAGAGGAGGCGCTCTCCACAGGAAAGGCGAGAGGAACTCCAGGGTCGTGCCACCATTCCCAGAGTCCCCAGATGTCTCAGTCCATTTCAGGGAAACCTGATTTCCCTGCACTGCCTCGAATTTCTAGCCGAAGATCGACTCACACCATGATGGCACATGAAACAGCCCTGTGGGAAAGCCTCGTGGGAAAGCCAGGAGGGAAAGCCACAGATCCCTTGATCCACGCAAAGGGAAGCGTGACACTGCTGCTACAGCTCGGGAGGAAAGCGCACGTTCATGCCCCACACAAGACGACGAGTAACTCCCTTGGGAGACTCCAGAAGTACCCCAAGATCCATGTCAGCACTGGAGAGGAATCCTCAGGTTCCGCACCGACTCCACACAAGGTCTTAGGCCCCGGCATCGAAGGGAGAGGAATCCTGAGAGGCCCCCGAGCAACTCGCATGGCGCCTGGCCTTTCCTGAGGCCACCAGAGCGGGTCCCTGAGGTCCCGTCGTAAGTCGAGAGCACCTGCCGCAACTAGAGAAAATCCAAGAGGTTCTCCCCTCCAGGCGAGATGAGGCCCATTTCCGCTGAGGCGTCTCGACGCTAATCACACCTAACCTCTGGAACTTCCAAAGGGTCCTTCACACCCTAGCTGCAACTCAAGAGGTTCCACGAGAGACCCGTCGCCACTCCATAGGAATCAACAGGGTACCACCCACATCCAGAGGAGCTCCAATTCCCCCTCCTGGCTCAAGATGAGGGATCCTTTCCCTGATTGGCCGGAAAAATTCCTGTCGTACCTGTCGCATCTCAAGAGGAGGCACGCTCCACAAGAAAGGTGAGAGGAACTACAGGGTCGTTCCACCATTCCAAGAGTCCCCCAGATGTCTCAGTCCTTTCCAGAGGAACTTGTTTACCCTGCACTGCCTCGACGTTCACGCGGAGGACCGACTCACACGATGGTGGCACGTGGGACAGCCTTGTGGGAAAGCCTCGTGGGAAAGCCTCGTGGGAAAGCCTCGAGGGAAAGCCACAGATCCCTTGATCCACGCGAAGGGAAGCGTGACAGTTCTGCTACAGCTCGGGAGGAAAGCGAACGTGCATGCCCCCACTCGAGACGAGGACTGACTCCCCTGGGGAGACTCCAGAAGTACCGCAAGATGCATGTCAGCACTGGAGAGGAATCCTCAGGTTCCGGGCACCGACTCCACACAAGCGTCTTAGGCCCCGGCGTCGAAGGGAGAGGAATCCCGAGAGGCCCCCGAGCAACTCGCATGGGGACTGGCCTTTCCTGAGGACACCAGAGCGGGTCCCTGAGGGTCCCGTTGTAAGTCGAAAGCACCAGCCGCAACTCGAGAAAATCCAGGAGGTTCTCCCCTCCAGGCGAGATGGGGCCCTTTTCCTCTGAGGCGTCTGGAGGCTAATCATACCTAACCCTCTGGAACTTCCAAAGGGTCCTTCACACACTTTGCTACAACTCAAGAAGTTCCCCAACATACCTGACTCCACCCGAGAGGAAGCACGAGAGTCCCGCCCACATGCAGAAGAGCCCCGTTTCCGCCTCGTACCTCGCGGTCAGGTATCCTTTCCTTGTATGTTCCGGAAAGGAATTCCCGGTGTTCCCGTCGCATCTCATGAGGAGGCGCTCTCCACAGGAAAGGCGAGAGAAACTCCAGTGTCGTGACATCATTCCAAGAGTCCCCCAGATAGCTCAGGTGTGCCGGTGTCCAGGCCCGCTGCATACAGGGAATTCGACGGATGGACGGCGTTGACGTAGAAAGTCTTGTGTATTTATTAATGTAAGATTAGATTAAGAAATTATAGGGTAGTAAGAAGATTAACTGGAGGAAAAAGGCTGAATAGCTAGGTTTACGCGGAAGGCCAATAAAATTCCCGACAAGGAATTTTCTGGCGGACTCTGGGAATGGTGGCACGACCCTCGAGTTCATCTTGCCTTTCCTGTGGAGAGGGCCTCCTCTTGAGATGCGCCGGGAACGCCGGGAATTCTTTCCCGACCACGCAGGGAAAGGATCCCTCCTCTGGATCTATCAGGCCGAAACGGGGCTCCTCTGGATGTGGGCGGGACTCTCGTGCTTCCTCTCGAGTGGAGACGGGTATGTCGGGGAACTTCATGAGTTGCAGCAAGGGTGTGAAGGACCCTTTGGAAGTTCCAGAGGTTAGGTGTGATTAGCCTCGAGACGCCTCAGCGGAAATGGGCCTCATCTCACCTGGAGGGGAGAACCTCCTGGATTTTCTCGAGTTGCGGCAGGTGCTCTCGACTTACGACGGGGACCTCATGGACCCTCTCTGGTGGCCTCAGGAAAGGCCAGTCCCCATGCGAGTTGCTCTGGGGCCTCTCGGGATTCCTCTCCCGTCGATGCCGGGGCCTAAGACCTTGTGTGGAGTCGGTGCGGGAACCTGAGGTTTCCTCTCCAGTACTGACATGGACCTTGGGGTACTTCTGGAGTCTCCCCAGGGGAGTCAGTCCTCATCTCGAGTGGTGGCATGCACGTGCGCTTTCCTCCCGAGCTGTAGCAGCGGTGTCACGCTTCCCTTCGTGTGGATCAAGGGATCTGTGGCTTTCCCTCGAGGCTTTCCCACGAGGCTTTCCCACGAGGCTTTCGCACATGGCTGTCCCACGTGCCACCCTGGTGTGAGTCGATCCTTGGCTTGAAAGTCGAGGCAGTGCAGGGAAAACAGGTTTCCCTGGAATGGACTGAGAAATCTGGGGGACTCTGGGAATGGTGGCACGACCCTGGAGTTCCTCTCGCCTTTCCTGTGGAGAGCGCCTCCTCTTGAGATGCGACGGGAACGCCGGGATTTCTTTCCCGACCACGCAGGGAAAGGATCCCTCCTCTCGAGCTAGGAGGCAGAAACGTGGCTCCTCTGGATGTGGGCGGGACTCTCGTGCTTCCTCTCGAGTGGAGACGGGTATGTCGGGGATCTTCCTGAGTTGCAGCAAGGGTGTGAAGGACCCATTGGAAGTTCCAGAGGTTAGGTGTGATTAGTCTCGAGACGCCTCAGCGGAAATGGGCCTCATCTCGCCTGGAGGGGAGAACATCCTGGATTTTCTCGAGTTGCGGCAGGTGCTCTCGACTTACGACGGGGACCTCAGGGACCCGCTCTGGTGGCCTCAGGAAAGGCCAGTCCCCATGCGAGTTGCTCGGGGGCCTCTCGGGATTTCTCTCCCCTCGATGCCGGGGGCCTAAGATCTTGTGTGGAGTCGGTGCCGGAACCTGAGGATTCCTCTCCAGTGCTGACATGGATCTTGGGGTACTTCTGGAGTCTCCCCAGGGGAGTCAGTCCTCGTCTCGAGTGGGGGCATGCTCGTGCGCTTTCCTCCCGAGCTTTACCAGCAGTGGCACGCTTCCCTTAGCGTGGAACAAGGGATCTGTAGCTTTACCTCGAGGCTTTCCCACGAGGCTTTCCCACAGGGCTGTCCCACGTGCCACCGTGGTGTGAGTCGATCCTCGGCTTGAAAGTCGAGGCAGTGCAGGGAATACAGGTATCCCTGGAATGGACTGAGACATCTGGGGTCTCTGGGAATGGTGACACGACCCTGGAGTTCCTCTCGCCTTTCTTGTGGAGAGCGCATCCACTTGACATGCGACGGGAACGCCGGGAATTCTTTTCCGACCACGCAGGGTGCGTATCCTTCCTCTCGAGCTATGAGGCGGAAACGGGGCTCCTCTGGATTAGGGCGGGACTCTCGTGCTTCCTCTCGAGTGGAGACGGGTATGTTGGGGAACTTCTTGAGTTGCAGCAAGGGTGTGAAGGACCCTTTGGAAGTTCCAGAGGTTAGGTGTGATTAGCCTCGATATGCCTCAGGGGAAATGGGCCTCGTCTCGCCTGGAGGGGAGAACCTCCTGGATTTCCTCGAGTTGCGGCACGTGCTCTTGACGTACGACGGGGACCTCAGGGACCCGCTCTGGTGGCCTCAGGAAAGGCCAGTCCCGTTGCGAGTTGCTCGGGGGCCTCTCGGGATTCCTCTACGTCGATGACGGAGCCTAAGATCTTGTGTGAAGTCGGTGCCGGAACCTGAGGATTCCTCCCCAGTGCTGACATGGATCTTGGGGTATATCTGGAGTCTCCCCAGGGGAGTAAGTCCTCGTCTCGAGTGGGGGCATGCACGTGCGCTTTGCTCCCGAGCAGCAGCAGCAGTGTCACGCATCCCTTCGTGTGGATCAAGGGATCTGTGGCTTTCCCTCGAGGCTTTCCCAGGAGGCTTTCCCACGAGTCTTAACCACAGGGCTGTCCCACGTTCCACCGGAGTGTGAGTCGATCCTCGGCTTGAAAGTCGAGGCAGTGCAGGGAAAACAGGTTTCCCTGGAATGGACTGAGACATCTGGGGGACTCTGGGAATGTGGCACGACCCTGGAGTTACTCTCGCCTTTCCTGTGGAGAGCGCCTCCTCTTGAGATGCGACGGGAACGCCGGGAATTCTTTCCCGACCACGCAGGGAAAGGATCCCTCCTCTCGAGCTAGGAGGCGGAAACGGGGCTCCTCTGGATGTGGGCGGGACTCTCGTGCTTCCTCTCGAGTGGAAACGGGTATGTCGGGGAACTTCTTGAGTTGCAACAAGGGTGTGAAGGACCCTTTCGAAGTTCCAGAGGTTAGATGTGATTAGCCTCGAGACGCCTCAGCGGAAATGGGCCTCATCTCGCCTGAAGGGGAGAACCTCCTGGATTTTCTCGAGTTGCGGCAGGTGCTCTCCACTTACGTCAGGTACCTCAGGGACCCGCTCTGGTGGCCTCAGGAAAGGCCAGTCCCCATGCGAGTTGCTCGGGGGCCACTCGGGATTCCTCACCCGTAGATGCTGGGGCCTAAGTCCTTGTGTGGAGACGGTGCCGGAACCTGAGTATTCATCTCCAGTGCTGACATGGATCTTGGGGTACTTCTGGAGTCTCTAGAGGGGAGTCAGTCCTCGGCTCGAGTGGGGCATGCACGTGCGTATTCCTCCCGAGCTGTAGCAGCATTGTCAGTCTTCCCTTCTCGTGGATCAAGGGATCTGTGGCTTTCCCTCGAGGCTTTCCCACCAGGCGTTCCCACGAGGCTTTCCCACAGGGCTGTCCCACGTGCCACCGTGATGTGAGTCGATCCTCGGCTTGAAAGTCGAGGCAGTGCAGGGAAAACAGGTTTCCGTGGAATGGACTGAGACATCTGGGGGACTCTGGGAATGGTGGCACGACCCTGGTGTTCCTCTCGCCTTTCCTGTGGAGAGCGCCTCCTCTTGAGATGGGACGGAACGCGGGCAATTCTTTCCCCACCAAGCAGGGAAAGGATCCTCCTTTCGAGCCAGGAGTCGGAAACGGGGCTCCTGTGGATGTGGGTGGAACTCTCGTGCTTCCTCTCGAGTGGAGACGGGTATGTCGGGGAACTTCTTGAGTTGCAGCAAGGGGTGTGAAGGACCCTTTGGAAGATCCAGAGGTTAGGTGTGATTAGCCTCGAGAAGCCTCAGCGGAAAAGGGCCTCATCTCGCCTGGAAGGGAGAACCTCCTGGATTTTCTCGAGTTGCGGCAGGCGCTCTCGACTTACGATGGGGACCTCAGGGAACCGCCTCTGGTGGCCTCAGGATAGGGCCAGTCCCCATGCGAGATGCTCGGGGGCCTCCCGGGATTCCTCTCCCGTCGATACCGCGGGCCTAAGATCTTGTGTGGAATCGGTTCCGGAACCTGAGGATTCCTCTCCAGTGCTGAAATGGATCTTGGGGAACTTCTGGACTCTCCTCAGTGGAGTCAGTCCTCGTCTCGAGTGGGGGCATGCACGTGGGATTTCTTTCCGAGATTTAGCAGTAGTGTCACGCTTCCCTTCGCGTGGATCAAGGGATCTGTGGCTTTCCATCGAGGCTTTCCCACGAGGCTTTCAAACGAGGCTTTCTCACAGGGCTGTCCCACGTGCCACCGTGGGTGTGAGTCGATACTCAGCGTGAAAGCCGAGGCAGTGCAGGGAAAACCAGGTTTCCCTGGAATGGACTGAGACATCTGGGGGACTCTGGGAATGGTGGCACTACCCTGGAGTTCCTCTCGCCTTTCCTGTGGAGTGCGCCTCCTCTTGAGATGCGATGGCAACGCCGGAATTCTTTCCCGACCACGCAGGGGCAACGATACCTCCTCTCGAGCTAGGAGGCGGAAACGGGGCACCTCTGCATGTGGGCGAGCCTCTCGTGCTTCCTCTCGAGTGGAGACGGGTATGTTGGGGAACTTCTTGAGTTGCAGCAAGGGTGTGAAGGACCCTTTGGAAGTTCCAGATGTTAGGTGTTATTAGCCTCGAGAAGCCTCAGCGGAAATGGGCCTAATCTGCCTGGAGGGGGTGTACCCTCCTGGATTTTCTCGAGTTGCGGCAGGTGCTCTCGACTTACGACGGGGACCTCAGCGACCCGCTCTCGTGGCCTCAGGAAAGGCCAGTCCCCATGCAAGTTCTCGGGGGCCTCTCGGGATTCCTCTCCCGTCGATGCTGGGCCTAAGACCTTGTGTGGAGTCAGTGCCGGAACCTGAGGATTCCTCTCCAGTGCCGGAACCTGAGGATTCCTCTCCAGTGCTGACATGGATCTTGGGGTACTTCTCGAGTCTCCCCAGGGGAGTCAGTCCTCGTCTCGAGTGGGGGCAGTACGTGGGCTTTCCTTCCGAGCCTTAGCTGCAGTGTCACGCTTCCCTTCGCGTGGATCAAAGCATCTGTGGCTTTCCCTCGAGGCTTTCCCATGAGGCTTTCCCACCAGGCTTTCCCACCAGGCTTTCCCAAAGGGCTGTCCTACGCGCCACCGTGGTATGAGTTGATCCTGGGCTTGAAAGTCGAGGCAGTGCAGGGAAAACATGTTTCCCTGGAATGGACTGAGACATCTGGGGGACTCTGGGAATGGTGGCACTACCTGGAGTTCCTCTCGCCTTTCCTGTGGAGAGCCCCTCCTCTTGAGATGGGACGGGAACCCGGGAATTCTTTCCCGACCACGAAGGGAAAATATCCCTCCTCTCGAGCTGCGAGGCAGAAACGGGACTCCTCTGTATGTGGGCGGGACTCTCGTGCTTCCTCTCGAGTGGAGACGGGTATGTCGGGGAACTTCTTGAGTTGCAGCAAGGGTGTCAGGGACCCTTCGGAAGTTCCAGAGGCTAGGTGTGATTAACCCGAGACGCCTCAGCGCAAATGAGCGCCTCATCTCTCCTGGAGGGGAGAACCTCCTGGATTTTCCCAGTTGCGGCAGGTGGTCACCACTTACGATGGGACCCAGGGACCCGCTCTGGTGTCCTCAGGAAAGGCCAGTCCCCATGCGAGTTGCTTGGGGGCCTCTCGGGATTCCTCTCCTGTTGATGCTTGGGCCTAAGAGCTTGTGTGGAGTCGTTGCCGAAACCTGAGGATTCCTCTCCAGTCCCGACATGGATCTTGTGGTAGTTCTGGAGTCTCCCCAGGGGTGTCAGTCCTCGTCTCGAGTGGGGCCTGCAGATGCGCTTTCCTCTCGAGCTGTAGCAGCAGTGTCACGCTTCCCTTCGCGTGATCAAGTGATCTGTGGCTTTCGCTCGAGGCTTTTCCACGAAGCTTTCCTACGAGGCTTTCCAACAGGGCTGTCCCACGTGCCACCGTGGTGTGAGTCGATCCTCGGCTTGAAAGTCGAAACAGTGCAGGGAAACCAGGTGTCCCTGGAATAGTCTGAGACATCTGGGGACTCTGGGAATGGTGGCACGACCCTGGAGTTCCTCTCGCCTTTCTTGTGGAGAGCGCCTCCCTCTTGAGATGCGAGGGGAACGCCGGGAATTCTTTCCGACCACGCCGGAAAGGATTCATCCTCTCGAGCTAGGAGGCGGAAACGGAGCTATCTGGATGTGGGCGGGACTCGCGTGCTTCCTTTCGAGTGGAGACGGGTATGTCGGGGAACTTCCTGAGTTGCAGCAAGGGTGTGAAGGACCCTTTGGTAGTTCCAGAGATTAGGTGTGATTTGCCTGGAGACGCCTCAGCGGAAATGGGCGTCATCTCGCCTGGAGGGGAGAACTCCTGGATTTTCTCGTGTTGAAGCAGGTGCTCTCGACTTACGATGGGACCTCAGGGACCCGCTCTGGTGGCCTCAGGAAAGGGCAGTCCCCATTCGAGTTGCTTGCGGACCTCTCGGGATTCCTCTTCGTCGATGCCAGGGCTTAAGACCTTGTGTGGAGTCGGTGCCGGAACCTGAGGATTCCTCTCCAGTTCTGACATGGATCTTGGGGTATTTCTGGAGTCTCCCGAGGGAGTCAGTCCTCGTCTCGAATGGGGGCATGCACGAGCGCTTTCCTCCCGAGCTGTAGCAGCAGTGTCGCGATTCCCGTCGCGTGTATCAAGGGATCTGTGGCTTTCTCGGGCTTTCCCTCGAGGCTTTCCCACGACGCTTTCCCACAGGGATGTCCCACGTGCCACCGGTGGTTTGAGTCGATCCTCGTCTTGAAAGTCAAGGCAGTGCAGGGAAAACAGTTTTCCCTGGAATGGACTTGACATCTGGGGGACTCTGGGAATGGTGGCACGACCCTGGAGTTCCTCTCGCCTTTCCTGTGGAGAGCGCCTCCTCTGGAGTTGTGACTGGAACACCGGCAATTCTTTCCCGACCACGCAGGGAAAGGATCCCTCCTCACGAGCTAGGAGGCGGAAAACGGGGCTCCTCTGGATGTGGGCGGGACTCTCGTGCTTCCTCTCGAGTGGAGCGGGTATTCGGGGAACTTCTTGAGTTGCAGCAAGGGTGTGAAGGACCCTTTGGAAGTTCCAGAGGTCAGATTGATTAGCCT
>NW_017195611.1:0-20407 GCF_001704415.2 Capra hircus
TGTTAAAGTCACTGCTTTCAATTCTTTTAGATATATAATCTAGGAGTAGAATGTGTGGATCATATGACAACTCTGTTTAACTTTTTTTGAGAAACTACCAGACTTTTCAAAGTAGCCAGTTTTCCACAGGAGCTTCATCATTTTATATTCCTACCAGCGTGACCCAGCATTCCAACTTCTCTAGATCCTCGTCAAAACTTGTTCTTTTCCTTTCTTTTTAAAATAATAGTCATCCTGATGAGTGGGGAGAGGTACCTCATTGTGGTTCTGATTTGCATTTCCCTAATGATTATGCCATATTTTTCCTAAGCTATAGTATCCAAGAACTACCTCACGAGATTTTTTTAAAAATTGTTTACAAAACAAATAATCCCACACATATTATTAAACTTAGTTATTTGAAGTTAAGTATATCCCTTACTGTGGAAAGTAAATTGCATAAATATGGAAGTTCCTGGGCTAGACACTTGTCATAGGTTAATCTTCCCAGGAAGTGAACTCTGAGGTAGTTCAGAGTGCAGGCTGTTAAGGAAGGAGTGCCCTTGGGATGAACACCTGTGGGAGACGGGGAAACAAAGGTGAATTGCGGTTCCCAAAATTTTCAAGAGTTTAAAGTTGTCCTGAGATCAAAAAAATTTGAGAGCCACAGGCCTAGAACCTATTAGGGGAGGTAA
The DNA here is from genome assembly GCF_001704415.2 of Capra hircus. Taxonomy (NCBI): domain Eukaryota; kingdom Metazoa; phylum Chordata; class Mammalia; order Artiodactyla; family Bovidae; genus Capra; species Capra hircus. The sequence goes on from NW_017195611.1 coordinate 675, forward strand.
CACCCCCCTCAGAGTCACTTCAAATCAAATTCTTACCTGACTACTACACCTGGAAGACCCAGGAGTTCCCTGGTGGTTCAGTGGTTAAGATTCCATGCTCCCAATACAGGGGCTCTGGGTTCAGTCCTGGATCAGGGAACTAGATCCTTCATGCTGTGTCTAAAGAAAACAAACAAACAAAACAAACAACTGCATGCCACAATGAAGGTCAAAGATCCAAGTGTGCAACTAAAACTTGATGCACCTAAAAATATAAAAAATTATAATACCCACTCTCCCATTTTCTAGCTCTCTCTCCTCTATTCCTTTTCCTACTTTTCCTAAAACTGTCTCACGACTCTAGGTGGGTTTCACTCTGCACCAGGCCTCCGGCATATATTTTGGGGTTTTATTGTGTTTGGCTGCACTGGTCTTCATTTCAACATGCGGGTTTAGTTGCCTTGGGGCACATAGGATCTTGGTTCCCCGACCAGGGATGGAAACCATGTTCTCTGCACTGGACAGAAGATTCATAACCACTGGACCACCAGGGAAGCCCCCTCCAGCATATGTTTATCTCACCTTCTTCTCCACATCTGTTCTGTGGATTTCAAGAAATTAAACTGCTCCTGTTTTCCACACTGGCAGAAGCACTCACTTTGGTGAAGACAGTTATGATACATTATATATAGTTTGTATTTTTAGAATATGTGAATCCCAGAGAGGCCTTTTGTTACTGTACATGCTAACAGGGAGGTATAGCATCTCATTCACATTGTAAGTTGATATTGCAATTGTGGAACAAATTTCAAAAAATTCTGAGAGCATCTATTTACCGCTTACTGTGAAGAATAAAAGTATATACAAAATTGCTATCAAAAGATTATGGGATGATTTGAGAGAATAGTATTGAAACATGTATATTACCATATGTAAAATAGATGGCCAGTGCAAGTTCCATGCATCAAGCAGGGCCCCAAAGCCAGGGTTCTGGGACAACGCAGAGGGAGAGGGTGGGGAGGGAGGTGGTAAGGGGCTTCTGATTCACGTTGATGTGTGGCAAAACCCATCACACTGTTGTAATTATCCTCCAATTAAAATAAATTAATTAATTTAAAAAGAGATTAGACTCTCATATTTGTGTGAAGCCCATTCAAAATACAGATGCTCAACACCTCAGTTTATTTCAATCCAAGCACAGAAACCACCAGAGAACAGAAAAAGACCCAAAACTCCACCAAGTTCCAGTGTTCCTCTAGTGATATAATCTCTTTTGAAAGAATGTCATGCTACACAGGACAGAGAAAAAGCGAAGATGTGAAGTAAGTGGGGTGAGGAATGGTCATGGCAATCAAATACCAGGTAAGAAGAAGCTTTTCTTTTTGGTCTGGGGACATTTTGCTTTTTGGAAACAATGTGTTACTTTCTCCAGGCATCACACATGTGCACAGGCACACACACAAAGTACGTAGCTTGCTAAATTTAGCTGCAGTTCTGTCACAACAATGATAACAAAGTTTTCTTCTGACCACAATGTGTTTGAGTACAAATGGTTCCTCTTTCCAGGCTCCGCTTAGTACATACACAAATTCCTTGTGTGATGACACCCACACGCTCACAGCAGGACAACTTCTTGAGAGCAGACAGCCAGGAACCGGCCATCCTCTCTAGGAAGAGACACAAGGAATTAAACTGTTTCCGAGCTGGTGGGTCTATGGGCCTTATATCCATTTCACAGAAACTGATAATCCCAGCTGATTCCATTTCACCGTGGCCAGCCTAGAATGACACGCAAATGCAGCCCCGTGTTGGGGGGGACCTCCATCACCTTGTGGAATGGGATTCAGTCAAGGTGCCACTGTCTTCTCCCGCACCTACTGTGCCACAGAGCCGCAGCACACAGACTCCTCCCCGAAGGGCTTCACCACTGAGCTGCCTTGGGGATGGAGGGCTGAGCGGAAACAGGAAATCAAATGGCCGTAAAGGAGAAATGAAAGAAAAGGGACTGACAACAAATGGGATATTGTCAGCAGAAAGGAGAACAACAGAAGCCGAACCGCAAGATACAAGGGAACACTAAAGATGAAAGAGTACTCGGACTTCTAATAATAGTTCCCATTTAGGAGGGCTTACTCTGTGTTAGGCACTGGATAAGCATTTCATGCCACTTTGTTCATCTCATTCAATACTGACAACAGACCCTGTGGTATGCATATTTTACAGAAAATAAAACATGCTCTTGCAATGAAGAGCCCCCAGCCACACACACAACATTTAAAGAAATCGAAAGAGGAGGTGACAAAAAGAAACAGAAAAAATGGGACAAACAAAAAGCACAAAACCAGATGGTAGAAATAAGTTGAAACATACTAGAGCTTACCTCTACAGTTAAAAGACAATGATTGCCTATAGGAGAGAAAACAAAGTGATTTGCACTCTATGCTGTTTCCAAGAGCACATCTCAAACATAGCAGAGACAGGCGCGTAAGGATGTGTGGAAAGGTACAAGGTACACACTACTAACCAAAAGAAAGCTTATGAATTACACTAATATTAGCCAAAACAGAACCTGAGGCCAATAACATTCAGATTACTGAAACCTACTTCTTCGTGATTAATAACTGGGTTCTCTATGTGCTCAATCCATCAGTCATATCCAGTTGTTTGTGACCCTTTGGACTGTAGCTCACCAGGCTCCTCTGTCCATGGGATTCTCCAGACAAGAATACTGGAGTGAGTTGCCATGCCCTCCTCCAGGGGATCTTCCCAACCCGGGGTCGAACCCGTGTCTGCTGCATTGGCAGGCAGATTCTTTATCACTAAGCTATTGGGGAAGCCCTCCGATGGTTCACTATGAAGCTACAACAGTTCTAGATTTGCATGCCTCTGATGAAATAGCTTCAAAAATACATCTTTGTAAAACAAAAAGGAACAGAATTGTAAGGAGAGCTTGATAGATCCACCATCAGAGTATCATAGTGGGAGACTGTAACATGTCTCAGTGACTGTGGGTTCAAAAAGAAGAGAAAAAACTCAGCAAGTGCATGGATTTGACCAACACAACCCACAGACTTGATATAATGTAAATACACAGAACACTGGGCTCCATAATTGGAGAATTGTTCCTCAAACACTCATGGAACATTTACAAATATCAGCTATGCATTGTGTCATAAAGCAAACCGAATCAAATCTGCAAGGCTTGGTACCATCCTGGGAAGTGAGGATGCAGAGGAGTTAAGTGCTGGCCGTGGCTTCTGTGACTTAGAAGTGGGGAGGCTGGTCCAGAGAGCCCAAGGCCACGGCCCAGCACCAGGAATGCAACGCACAACGTGGTCCAGCTGCAGTCATGCTGCTTTAAGTAGCAGAGAGTCAGAAAGAGCAATCCAGGTGAGGAGCTGTGGGCGATATGGTGTCATTTTATCAGGGAACTAAATCAAGATAGGTGTTGCTCCTCCCCTGCCCTCCCCCAAGCCTGGTGCTTTCCACGTGAATAGTGAGACTTCCATTCCTTGCTTGCTGAAGCAAATGTCCAACAGCCTGATAAGCAAAGTGACCTCTAAGTTCAGTTCACTTCAGTCGCTCTGACTCTTTGGGACAGCACCAAATGCAGCATGCCAGGCTTCCCTGTCCATCACCAACTCCTGGAGCCTACCCAAACTCATGACCATTGAATCGGTGATGCCATATAACCATCTCTTCCTCTCTCGTCCCCTTCTCCTCCCACCTTCAATCATTCCCAGCATCAAGGTCTTTTCAAAAGAGTCAGTTCTTCATATCAGGTGGCCAAAGCACTGGAGTTTCAGATGCAACATCAGTCCTTACAATGAATATTGAGGACTGATTTCCTTTAGGTTGGACTGGTTGGATCTCCTGGCAGTTCAAGGGACTCTCAAGAGTCTTCTCCAACACCACAGGTCAAAGGCATCAATTCTTAGGCACCCAGCTTTCTTTATAGTCCAGTTCTCACACCCATACATGACTACTGGAAAAACTGAAGCTTTGACTAGAAGTACCTTTGTTGGTGAAGCAATGTCACTGCTTTTTAATATGCTGTCTAGCCCTGGACTAACAATGAGGCACAGCTGCTGCTGCTGCTAAGTCGCTTCAGTTGTGTCCAACTCTGTGCGACCCCATAGATGGCAGCCCACCAGGCTCCCCTGTCCCTGGGATTCTCCAGGCAAGAGAGAATGGGAGTGGGTTGCCACTGCCATCTCCGATCAATGAGGCACAGAATCCCTGAGAAAAGGAGAGAAAAGCTGAGAGAAGAACAGCTGAGAAAAGAAGAGAAGCTAAAGGCAAAGGAGAAAAGGAAAGATTTGCCCATTTAAATGCAGACTTCCAAAGGATAGCAAGGGGTCTGATCCCTGGGTGAGGAAGATCCCCTGGAGAAGAAAATGGGAACCCTCTCCAGTATTCTTGCTTGGAAAATTCCATAGACAGAGGAGCCTGGCTGGCTGGCTACAGTCCAAGAGGTCACAGACTTGAATACAACTAAGCACCTAGCACACAATGACAAAATAATCCCCTCCCAATGGTTCCATGACCTTATCCCAGACAACTGTGCATATGTTTGTTACCTTATATGGCAAAAGTGACATTGCAGGTGTGATTATATCAATGATTTTCAAAAACTAATTTTTATTGACATATAGGTGATTTAGAAATGTTGTTTTAGTTTCTACTGTACAGCAAAGTGAGTCACTTATTCATATATGTATATCCACTCTTTTTAAGATCTATTCCCATATAGGTCACTACAGAGTATTGAATAGAGTTTCCTGTGCTATACAGTAGCTTTATATTAATAGAAATCATTGATTTTGAGATAGGAAGATGATCATGGATTATCTGGTAGGTCCTATATATTTTTTCCCTTTTACACTAAAAACATTTTGTACAGAAATTTTAAAAGATTACACTCCATTTACAGTTCTTACAAAATATTGGCTATATTCCTTGTGTTGTAAAATACCTCCTTGCCACCTACCTAACACCCAGTAGTTTGTACCTGCCATTCCCCTACCCCAAACACTAGCTTCTCTATAGCTGGTGGGTCCAATCAAATCACAAGCATTTCTATAAATGAAAAAGGCAGGCAGGAGGGTCAGAGTCAGAGAAAGAGATGTGACAAGGGAAGCAGAGGTCTGAGTGGTGCAGGAACCAGTCAGGGCATGTAGCAGTCTCTAGAAGCTGGGAAAGGCAGGGAAATGGACTCACCCTCAAAACCTCCAGAAGGGAACACAGGTCTGCCTACAGCTTGATTTTAGTCCAGTGAGACTTCTGACCTACAGAATTCTAATATGAATAAAATAAAATGGGCAGTTTAAAGCCACTAAATTTGTGATAATTTGTTACAGCAGCCACAGGAAAACTAAAGCATTCTTCCTCCATCCTCATCATCCTTAATCCTCACAATCACCCACTTTCAAAGTATTCAGTGCGTACTTTTCCAGCTCACCTTCCATCTCCCAATAGATATCTATGGAAAAGAGGTGTGTAGAAAGTTGGCTGTGAGTTTGTAAAAATCCAAGGACATAGTATGTTACTCTGTTGTGCTCAGAGGCTTGGTCCTGCCTGACACTTTGCGACCCCATGAATTGTAGCCCTCCAGGCTTCTCTGTCCAAGGGAGTCTCCAGGCAAGCACACTGGAGTGGGTTGCATGCCCTCCTCCAGAGGATCTTCCCACCCAGGGATGGAACCTGGGCCTCCATGCATTCCAGAGGGATTCTTACCAACTGAGCCACCAGGGAAGCCCAGTATGGCACTGTCTCTCGTATTTAAAATGTAGCTTTTTTCTTTCTTTCTATGTTCAACTTAGCATTATGTGTCACCAGCTTTCAAATATACCTTCCGTCGCATTCACAAAGCAAGCTCCCACTAAGTGCCCTCTTGGGTCTTCCAAGTGCACCTTGTGAAGTCAGGCCTGGGACTTCTAACCCTGGAGTCAGAGTTTTAGGAAACAAGGGCTCAGAGGCCAGCGACTGCAAGCTGAGACTCCAGAAGGCCAGCTCAAGGCTCCTTCCCGGAGGCCGCCCTGCCCTGCCTGGGTGCTTGGCTGGGCATGTCCACGGTTCCTTCTGGCTGCACACCATTCGCACTGAGCCCGGCGGCACCGGGGCCGGGACGCGACGAGGTCGAGGCCGCTCTGCCTGGGCGGCGATCGAACTCCCGGGGCGCGACGGAGGCTCGGCTGCCGCGGGGCCAGGTGTCGCCCCTCGGAAGCCCCTGCTGGAGCCGCGGGCGCCCGGAACCTCCGCCGGCGCTGGCCCCGGGGTTACCTGCGGCCGGTGGGCGGGACGGCCCTTCCCGTCTGCGCCGGCCCCCCCAGCCTCCAGGGCGGCGGAGCCGGGAAGGGGGAGAGGGAGCGAAAGAGGCGGAGACTGCGGCGGCTGCAGCCCGGCCGGGCTCCGAGCGAGGGCTACGTGGAGCGGCCGGCGCGGCCCTGCGGGCTGTGGGCGCTGCTGCTCTACGCCGGCCGCGGCGGCGTGGCTGCGCCCGCGGGTGAGTACGGTCGCCCGGCCGGGGCAGCGGGAATCGCGGCCGAGAGGCCCGCCGGGGCGCCTGGGCCGAGGGCCGCGGCGGGAGTCGGGGTCGAGGGCCCTCTTCGGGCCATCCCGCGGCCGCGGCGGCAGGCGCCTCCCGCGCCCGGCTCGAGCTTGGGGTCCCGGGGCGACCGGGCTTTCCCGGATCCCGGGCGGAGGCGGCGGCGGACGACGACTTGTCGCCGCACTTCCCTTGGCCGGCGGGCAGCGCCGAGGAGCCTGGCGCCACGGCCTGGGGCCCGAAAGGAGTTGGCGGGGTCGGGGGCGGGAGTGTCGCCCGTGGCCCGGAGAGGGGATGAGGGGCCGGGAGCCCGCGGGGACGGCGACCAAGGTCCGGGAGTGCGGGTGACGCGCCGAGGCTCCTTGCGGGGCGGGTCCAGGGAGGTGGTGGCAGTTGAAGGGAACCTCTGAAGCACCTAGTCCCTCCCTGTAGCAAAGGACGGGTCTCCTCTGGCATACAAGAAATCCATGGCAAATCCGGAGCACCATCCGCGTGGATGCCTTTTTCTCTAGTAACCTTTATATTTTGGAATAACTTTCGATTTACAGAAAAGTTGCACAGATGCGAGTTCTCATATATTCCTCACCTGGTGAGGCCATTTAAATTAATCAACCAGAGTTACTGTGAAAACTTGGGGGGAGGGGCACTAATGAATTCCTGAGGGACAGATTTTGGCCTGAGCGACCTTCTGGACGTTTTTCTTGGTGAGGATAGTAGCTCCAAAGTTGATAGGTTTTCGTGTCACCTTGACACAAACACCCACATTTTGTTTATTGCTTTTTCAGCCGGTGCGTTGGGCTTTGAAAGCCAAGTTGAAAGGCTGATTAGGAAACTTGGATGCCCTCTATTGATTCAGTCAACAAAACCTATGCCCACTCTGCGTGCCCTGTGCCAGGCAGTGTTCTAGGGGCAGAGAATACAGTGGTGAGCAAAACAGATGAAGTCCTTGCCCTTTGGAGCTGGCATGCTATTGCTAGAGTCAGAGTAAGGGGGGGTGGGGTAGTACAATATGAGGTATGTTAGAGGGCAGTAAGTACCATGGAGAAAAACAAAGCAGTCCAGGGGGTTGCCATTGTAAATAGGGTGGACTACATAGACTGCCACTGAAAAGGCAGCGTTTGAGTGGAGACTTGAGGGAAGGTTGTAGTTTGTCAGTCATTCATTCAAGTGCCTGCCTTCTTCAGTACTGAGCCAGGTCTTGTGCATTGGCTTAGAGCCTTAGAGTATATTGTGTAATCGTTGTGCCCCCATGCTCCTAGTTCACTTGGGGGGATCTGATTTCCATAATCATGGGGCAGCTACAGTCCAGAGAAGGGAGGGAGGTCACCCATCCCCTTGGTTGTTGTCATTTAGTGACTCAGTCGCGTCTGACTCTTCTCCGACCCCATGGACTGTAGCCCTCCAGGCCCCTCTGACCATGGGATTTCCCAGGCAAGAATATTGGGGTGGGTTGCCATATCCTTCTGCAGGGGATCTTCAGGACCCAGGGATCAAACCCGCATCTCCTGCATTGCATTGTATTGCAGGTGGGTTCTTTACTGCTGAGCCAGCAGGGAAGCCACCCATCTCCTTAGTCCCCTGATTTTCACAGTGCCACTCCAGCCCCCTCCCTCCTCCAGACTCCCTCTCCCACACACCTCACCCCTGGAACAACAAACAGCTGACCCTAGCTAATACTGGCAATCCCCTACTCACGAGGTTTGTCACAGAAGTTAGAAATACAGAAACTTTTTCCCATTGGAAATATTGATACAATTGCATTAAGATATGGTGGGGGGAAAAAAAGCAAAACAAAACAGGGGACCTGACTATTATAATGGTCTGAGCTTACCCAGCTGTGGGACTTCAGGACTGGTCATTTCCCTCCCTTGTGCAACAGTGTTCTCTGTGAAAGGAGACTGAACTCCATGAGTTTTAAGGGCTCCTCCAGCTCTAATGTTTTGTGTTTAGAAAAATGATTAGGTTACCAGCTTAGGTTTAGTCTGTTTAGATTGGCAAGCCCACATTGTGGCATTCTTAATAACAACTAGCACATCTATAGTGTTTACTCTATGCCGGGCAGTGTTCTAAGTTTTCCATTGACCTATTTCATCTTTCCACAGAACCTCTCCTGTTGGTGCTGCTACCATTCTTGTTTTGTACAGGAGGAAACTGAGGCACGGCAAGGCCCAGAGTCTCGTAGGTGGTAGACTGCAGGAGGGAGCTAGGCTGCTGGCCCCAGCAGTCGCTTCCAGAGACCATGCCCTAACCACTGCATTCATTGCCTCTCTCTGCAGAAAGGAGGGGAGTCCTTGGCTGAGAGGGGAGCTGGGTCTCTCCCAGAGCAACAGGGCAGGACTGGTGGGCATTCACCCAAGTATCTACAGGCCATTCATAAAAAGCGAATGATCATGTATTGGAGACTTGCTTTATGACTGCCAGACTGTGTAGTCCAAACAATAAGTACCATAGGCATTCAGAAGAGGGGAAACTGAGGGCTGGGAATTCTGAGGAAGAACTGAAATTGGAGCTAGACTCTTAGGGTGGGTGACATTTGAGTTGGTGGAGGAGAAGTTATTCCCTTTTTGGGAGGCGAGCAGGAGCAGAGGCCCAGAAGTAACGGTGGTGGTGCCCCTGTGGGCTCAAGGAGGAGTCCGGCTTGGCAGGAGGGTGCATTGGCCAAAGCAGTCAAGGCAGAAGGGCTTCATTTGCCCTTGAAGCTGAGTTGGGGTGCAGCGGGAGGGAAATGACACTGGAGGAGAAGTCAACAGGGAGACCTGACTGAGTGTGGGGCTGGAGGGAGGGGGGACTCACCAGAGTGCAAAGCTCCACAGGAATCTAGAATTGGAGGTGGCCCCTAGAAAGATGGGTCATGCACGCCTTCTGTCCAGGCTCGGGCCTAACTGCTGTATGTCTGCCTGCCTCACGAGACCCAGCAGAGCACCTGAGCATGATCAGGATAATCAAGAGAGGTGTTGCAAGGAAAGCACTGAAAGAGGTTGATGATTAAGATGTAAAGGAAGGAGATGGATGGCTCACATATGACTCGTGATGTCCTTGACTTTTCCCGACATATGCATGCTTCTGCCAGCTCCTGTGACTGAACGAGAGAGAGCACAAGCTTTTGAGTTAAGCCTTATTAGAGACAGCATTGATCGTAATCATTCGAAATTAGAATGGGATCTTGCGCTAGAAGTGTGAAGACGTAGAGGTCAATGGGTTTTAGGACATTGATGGAGACTCACTCAGAACCTTGCTACTCTGCCTTAGGTTAAATTCAGAGGATCCCATCACAGGCCTCTTGTGTAAACAGCACTACCTTGAGTGCACCCCCAGAAGATTTCTAGAAGAAAAGCACTTGCTGAAGAGCAAAGAACCTATGAGTCAATTAAACCCAGACTGATCAGGCTACATCCATCTTTATATTCTCTGTGGTGCCACATGGTGTATTCCCTCCAGACATCACAAATAAACCCAGAAGCCCCTGGTTGTTGTCCCTTCCACTCAGATTGCTGGCCCTAAGCTCCTTCTAGGTGGAAATCCTGGAATCACCCTGAACCGTCTCTGGCCTAGAGAAACCTGAATCCAGTGGGAGAAGTGGACATGCCCACAAACCTCTTTTATTATTTGCTACAGCAGAGGAAATGTGTCAAGTGCTATGGGTACCCAAGGGCTTTCCAGGTGTCGCTAGTGGTAAAGAACCTGCCTGCCAGAGCAAGAGATGCAGGAGAAGAGGGTTCAATCCCTGGTTCAGAAAGATCCCCTGTTGGAGTGCATGGCAACCCACTCCAGTACCCTCGCCTGACAATCCACATGGACAGAGAAGCCTGGTGGGCTGCAATCCAGTGGGTTGCAGAGTCAGACAGGACTGAGGCGAGTTAGCACACAGCACACAGGCAAAGACGTGACCTATAAGAGTGAGGTGATAAGGACCTGAACAGATCACTGCAGGTGAGGATGGGGGAAGAGTAGATCTGAGAGGTGGTTTCCCAACTAAGTGTTGTTGTTCATTTGCTCAGTTGTGTCTGACTCTTTCCCACCCAAGGGACTGCAGCACGCCAGGCTTCCCTGTCAATCATCATCTCCTGGAGCTTGCTCACGCTCATGTCCATTGAGTTGGTGATTCCATCCAACTACCTCATCCTCTGACGTCCCCTTCTCCTCCTGCCTTCAACCTTGCCCAGCATCAGGGGCTTTTCCAATGAGTCAGTTCTTTACAGTAGGTGGCCAAAGTACTGGAGTTTGAGCTTTAGCATCAGTCCTTCCAGTGACTATTCATGATTGATTTCCTTTATGATTGACTGCATCTAAGTGACTGCATGGCTAATCGGTGGAGCGGGCAAACTACGTAGGCTAGATCCGGGAAGGGAGGGCTCAAGGATTGAAGTTTTAGCATTCCTCTCTCGCTGATTTTTGTGGACTTGGGGACAGTAGCTGGTAGACTTTGACCTTAGAATCTTCCTGTATTTAACTTAAATTTATTTCCAGCATACAAATATGAGCCTTTGAAATAATTTTATTTAAAAATTAGTTTCAGGCAATGCCTTGGTTGGCCTCAGATAGCCAGTCCCCGACCGTCCCTACCATGGGGCCACTGCCCAGGTCCTTTGGGACATGGTGTGGCACGCCCCTCTGCGTGTTGGGACCGTGTCCAGTACAGAGAACTCTTCATCCTGGAACACGAGCACGACCAGAAAGGCAGCAGCCCCCTCGCCCAACACTGCACCACTCAATTGTGGGGAACCTGGGGGAAGCTGGTACTAAACTATTCATAGATGACCTGCTTCTGGGTTGGGGTTTTGCATGTAGCAGAGCAGCTCTCTCACTCCGATCAGTTGAACGTCAGTCCTCGACACAAGGGTTTGTAAAAAGAAATAATGTTATCAAAATTTCTCTTTAATAACAGGACTTTTTTAAAAGACAAAAAAATTAGTTTCTAAAGTCAGGCAATAGTTTTAGAAGTGCTAAAATATTTTTTCATAGCAGAGCACAGAATACATTAAATGACCAAGGTAAACAGAAGAAAATAACAATATCCAAAAGTCATATTTAACATTGTAGGTTTTATTTGACCCAGGATTTACACAATCAAAGCAAACAAAAAGACAGGAAGGGTTCTTTGAGAGTAAGGAATGCTGTTGCTGTGTTCACAGGACCATTATACAGTTTTGTATGGTGTCAGGTTCTTTTCCAGACTCTGTTCTCTTTACCTTGATGTATAATTATATTATTTACAATTTACCATTTCCTCTTTACTATATATGATAGAATACAAGCAAAGGGTTTTCATCAACTGTATGTCCTCTGGAAGTACAATCAGAAGGTTAACTCATTCCCAGTACCACACTTGTTTACATAATCCTTTCTTTTTTCTACATTTGCAAAAAAAAAAAGCAACACACAAACACCCCCCCCCCATGCCAGCCCTGGGGAAACAAAACAAACCAGCAAAATCCCTGGAAACTTCCCTGTGGCTAAGTCTCTGCACTGGCAATGCAGAGGTCCTGGGTTCAGTCTCTGGACAGGGAAACAGATCCCACATGCTACATCTAAGACCCCCATGGAGCTAAATAATAAATAAATTCTTAAAGAAAAGCAAACAGCATGAAGAACATGAAAAGCACCTGGGTTTTGATCAGCATAAAACAGTAGGTAAATTTTACTTATTTTCTATTTAGTTTTAGTAAATATTAAACATTTTTTTCTAATAATGCAGGATATAAAAACATAAAATAAGTTGACAGTTATCTTGCTAGAGATTGAAACACATCAAATGTTAGATATGAATAACTAATTCTAAAGTACATTAATAAAATTTTTAAATAACTAGAATGAAGTACTTAGAATGTATGATTTACAGTAAAAGTCAAAGAATACAGTAAATTTTACTTCTTTTCCATTTTGTTTTTAGTACATATTATTTTAAATATTTTTGTAATAATGCAGGATGTAAAAACATAAAATAAGTTGATAGTTAACTTGCCAGAGAGATTGAAACACATGAAAACTAGATATGAATTCTAAAGTACATTAATAAAACTGTTTTAAATAACTACAACCTTCAACTACTTAGAATGTATGATTTAGAGTAAAAGTCAAAGATTATTGATGCTATGTTTTAAGCTTCCATGTTTTCGGAAAGAAATATATAAAGGGAGATAATATTCAACCCTGGTGGTACTTCACTCCAAGAGATATTGAATCATTAACAACCACAACCACAGTGGACTGTTTTGTCTCCCCACAAAGCTAAAAAGTGGGAATGCAGAAAGTGACAGCTCTTATTAGGTATGGGCTTTTTTAAAGGGTGATGAAAATATTCTAAAACTGTGGTGATGGTTTTACAAGTTTTAAAATATACCATATAAACTATGTGTTGTATTCTATTTTAAAGGGTGAGTTTTTTGGCACATGGATTCACTCAATAACTTTGTTTTTTCTACATGCCCAAGGACACATGGGAAAAAAAAACTGTAAAAAAAAAAGGAGTTGAGTACCACCATGGCCCAGGGAAAGTAAGGAGGGTGGTAGGGGGAGGACAGAAGAGAGGAAGGAGAGGGACAAGAATTGCTGACTACTTCTCCCCTCCTCCATTCAGTATACATGTGCACATACTTGCACACATATGCCACACACACACACAGTGATAACCAGTGACAAGCAACTGGCTGAGTTCTGTTACGGAGAAAACCATAACTGCTCTGTTTCTTGACAAGGTCTCCTGCTTTTGTAAATGCTGACCTTGCTTGCTAAATAGTTGTCTTTGTTAATGAGGTTTTTCCTTCTGCTCTCGCTTTTTTGATTTTTAAAAGCAAATTTTAATAACTAGTATACAGTCTGTGTCACATCTTCTCTTTTCTAATTTAAGTCATGCTCTATAGTATCTGTAAAGTCATATTCATTTTATTCTGAAAAATATCTGCTTCTGAATCTTTCTCAGTGTAAGTGTTGTAGTTACCTTGTCAAGTCAAGTAAGTATTTCACAAGTATTACAGGGTTGACCTCTTACAGTCCAGGCCTTTTAGGTGTTCTCTTGGCTTTCTTTTTTTAAGCCTTCTTATTGACTCATAAGGGTTTCTCAAGTGGCACTAGTAATAAAGAACTCGCCTGCCAATGCAAGTGTTTAAGAGACAAGATGGATGGGAACATCCCCAGGAGGAGGGCATGACAACCCACTGCGTATTCTTCTAGAGAATCCCATGGACAGAGGAGCCTGGCAGGCTACAGTCCCTAGTGTTGCAAAAAGTAGGACACAACTAAACCAACTCAGCATGGCACATGCTCACAGACACTAACAGCTTAATTTCAACAAAAAGATGATAGACCTCTACACTTTTATATAGAAGTAGAGGGATTCTGAAAACTAAGTTTCTTTCTAGCTGAATTTTATTTTTGGGCAAGAAGTCACTGTTTCAAAGTCTTAGTCATTTGCCCAACTTTTTATTGTCTGTATATTATATTCTGGGAAGTAGAATGAAAGTCAGGAATTATCAGTGACATAGTCTGAAGACAAATGTTAAATTGTCTGAATTGATAGGGAGACTGTCCTCTTGGAAAAGCAAAGCAGTCTCCTTAAGAGAGAGATGGAGCGATAGCTACTTTCCCCCCTTTTTTCTAACTGTATCTTGACTTTTCTCTTTATTGAAGATGCGAAGTGCAAGCCTCAGTCTCACCTTGTTTCTTATCAGCATCATGGGCTGCAGCTGTAGCTCCATTCGTATTCTTGCTTGCTGTGGACTGTTCACTGCAAGGTGTCTGGCTACTGATCTCTCTCACTGAAACGCCGAAAAACACCCAATGATGGTCTTTTCACATTAGCACTTGAAGTAGAGTCTAAAGGAAACAGATGTAAAGTGGTGTTTTCGTCTCTCCGTTTAAAAGGAGAAAATATGCTTTTGGTATAATCAATCATACTTTCCTCTGAAGTTTCAGATATTTCAATAGGTAGGTCTTTTCCTGGAGAAATACTGGAAAGGCTCCAAGGGAAATCAATCTCAGTTCCCTGCTTTCGTGTGGAGATCCTCTGTGGGGAGGTCCTCTGTGTGAAAATGGATTTGCTTTGTGGATGGCCAAGCCTGGCATCAGGAAGGCTGGAGTCATCTTGAAATCCATCCACTGTTTGAAGGCCAAGTGTAGACGCTGAAGGAACAGTGCTAGATGACTTCTGACTGCCACTGCTTATTGTGATGGTCTTACTGCTGTTAGAGGAAATCTTCTCCTGAGGGCTCTCCGGGACCTCAAAGACGTCCTGACTGTAAAATGGAACCTGAAGCTCGGAACTGTGTGGCTGTTTCTTTTTCCCTCTAGATTTCATCTGTTTGGTATTTGTTTCCGTTATTAGTTTGACAGCCACATACCTCTCAGGTCCGGGCGGAGGGTCCCTGAGCAAAATAACTGACTCGCTCTTTTGAGACCCAAGAACCAAGTCATCATCACTATCAGAAAAAGAACGGTGAAACTGTGGCTGTTTCCTCTTGAGCCTAGCCATAAGCTGCTTGTTTTCTTCTGTTAGTTTATTCCTTTCTGCTGTGAGCTCACCAGTAAATTTCACACTTTGTTGTTGGATATCATAAGATTCTTGCTGTAGCATATTTCTGTCAGTTTCTTTTAATGTAGAGCGATCGCATACTTCCGCGTTTAACTGACCTCGCAGGTCATGGATAGGGTCATTCAGGGCTCTCCGCTGCTCCGTAAACTCTTTAATTCTGGATATGGAGCCTGCCCTCCTCCCGTCTGACAATCGCTCTTTCCTCAAACTGGTTCCTTTCCCCTGCAGTCCGCGTGGCTCTCTGTCATGGAGCTCTTTTAGTGTTTGCCAGGTTTTTTTAAAATCTTCAGAAGACACATCACAGAGTCTAATCTGTATTTTATCTCCTTCGGAAGAGTTCTGCCCACTTTCCCTGTCTTCTTCACCCACGTCCCCAGCCTTCATCTTGATTCCCTGATGGGATTGGGAAACAGGGGAGACAGGCACCACCAAAAAAATGGCGGAAGGGCCCCGGACGGGATGAGAGTTTAAAACTCTTTTACAGACCTGTGAAGCGGCCTCAGGGCACTGGGTGGGTGATCGGGCAGGCAAGAGGATGGATCGAAGATGGCTCGGGGTGGACAGGAGGGTGCGGTTGGGGGCCTGGAAGGAGACACCAGCCTCCTTTTGCTGAGACGAGCGAAGGCACATGGGACGGAAGGTGGCGCCTTCAAGGCACCGGGTTCCTGACCAGAGACTCGAGAGACAGGAAACGCAATGACTTCTGGGAAAGCCCCACGGAGCTGAAGTGTGTCCCAAAAGGCGGGGGTGGGGGTTGGGGTGTTGAAACTTACCCCTTGGTTTATTTTGGAAACAAATTAATTTGACCCCAATTTTAGCATCTTTCTTCCTGACAGTATTTTATAATCATGGAAAAGCACAAATACCCATGGTCATTAGCAAGTTGGACGTCAAGTCCAAAGCCATGCTCTCTTTCCTCCCTGTCACCCCTCCGTCTAGGCAACATTGCTTAGTTGTCCATTCCTAGATTTGGAGTCTCTCGGGAGACTGGCAATTCTGTAGCTGATTAGTGTTGCCACCCATGCTAGAGCTTTGCTGGTGGTCTGTAGGTAATGCGGGAGAGCCAGGTTCAAACTCTGGATCGGGAAGATCCCCTGGAGAAGGAAATGCAACCCACTCCAGTATTTCTGCCTGGAGAATTCCAGGGATAGAAGAGCCTAACACATGAATTTTCAAATATTATTTGTTGAAATGCAAAGTACGGTAATATAGGGACTAAGATGCTACTGTTTTTCTTCCTAGAGTGTGTTTGGTCTCACTTTAGATACATGGGGCAAAGAATCATAGCAAGGTAATTCCCATAGCCCTGCAATTTCCTCTTGTTTTCTTCTCTTCTAACAGAGGGCAGTCTTAATCATGCCATGCAAAACCTAGATGCTTCCTTTTGAGTTAGCCTTAAGATACCCATGATTTATTGAATGCGTCTCAACTCAAAGTTGAAATTAGCCTGATGGGAAGTGATAGCATTTTTAAAAGTTTTCCAAAAGGTAAGGTTAGACTGATGTGCACAGTTTCCAGTCTAATCCTAGAATAGATGCTTGTCGCTACTGAAGCTCATGAGAAAGGGCTAGATCCAGGGGAAGGCAGGAAATCATCAAGTGAAGACAACTGTCAGGTCTATACTTTTGTTTCCCACTCCAGTGTTCTTGCCTGGAGAATCCCAGGGACGGGGGAGCCTGGCGGGCTGCCGTCTATGGGGTCGCACACAGTGGGACACGACTGAAGCTATGCAGCAGCAGCAGCAGCAGCAGTACATTTGTTTACAACCTATCAGTACTCACTTCAGTTACTAATGTAAACAGAAATCCCCAACAGCAATTGAGACAGATGCTATATATTCTTTCTTTCTTCTTTTTGCTGTGTAAGTCTTAGTGGAATAAATACTTAAGGAAACGTTTGCATGACCCTAAGGAAACGATTACTTGCTTATTTCGAATAGATATGTTTCAGACGGTAGAGTTAGTCATTAAAGGAAGTTAAATCAGATTTCTTTTCTTTTAAAATAACTTTCATAGCACTTGGAAAAACTAAAGAGGCAGTTTGGATGGGGTTTATTGCTGAGTCTCTGGGACATCCTAATAATTCAGATGACAATTTCTAGTGTCTCCCCAGCACTGGGAACTGGTTGGGAACTCCTATGGTAACTACCACCATCAATCTTAATCACTGAGATTCTGCCTGACTTGCCCTCTGTGTTTAGTAGAGGATGGACAAAGGCTTTTTCCTCAGTGCTTGTATTACCCAGTTGTTAATTTTTTAATGAAACCCTAAAATTCAAGGAGAACAAAATAAAAATGTGGAAATAGACATGTTTATCGAGTAAAACAGTTCTGATCCAAGTTTAACTCCGGCCCAGAGACAGATTAGATAGGCCTCATTCTTAAACATCTAACTTCAGGAAACCAGCCCCCTCCCCAGCCCTCCACCCGAGTCTCTGAGTGTCCCTCTCACTGTTTTCTCTGACTCTTGCCTTTCCCTTATCTCCTGAGAAAAAGACGGAGAAATTATTGGAGTATTGTCCACTCTACTCTGGTATTTTTGAGGAGAGGAAGGAAAGTAAGAAATTTCTCTAAATTCCTTACTTGTAATCTTGTAGTATAAGCTATTTTAAATACATGGTAAGCATCATACAGTTTCCAGTGATGGTCTCATTTAAGCCTGAAGTAATAGATGGTAGGATATTGAGCGTAGCACAGTGTTTATTGGAACTCTAGTCATTTATTAGTTAAAACAATCTAACATTGAGATATAATATTAAAGTACTCATTTCCTAACTTTAACCTTTATTTTAGAGTGCATAATGCCTGGCTGTCAAAACACTTTGGAGTAGCCTGAAAATCGCAAACCATGCCAGCTCTTTGAAACAGATCAGGAATAATGCAGGCCAGGCTTCAGCATCTTAATAGCCTGGAAAGTTTATTTACACTTAATCACAGTCAGTGCAAAATGTAGGTAGGGTACTCATTTGAAACAGACATTAATACTATTTAACCTAAATCACCAGTACAGCTGGAGATCATTTTACATACATCAATATATTTGCCTAGCTCTGTTTCTGTATGTCATTTCATCATATGTGAATATAAGATCAAATATGCATGGATTGTTTCTGGCAATTTTAGTTAATAGTGAGTTCTTAGTTTAATATGAAGGAGATTAATTTTCTCATTGAACTATTATAATTATGTGATTTTACATTCAATATCCTTTATCTGTACTTTAATGAAAATAATAAATCTGAACAAAATAGTATATATATGTTTAGAATGACTATTTTTATTTAGTGATTTTTCAAGGGATTACACATGCTGAGCTGTCTGCAGAGGTCAGAGCACTGTAAATACTATTTTGACAAAGACATATTTCACACAGGTTGAAATATTAACAAGTTCAATAGGAAGCTAGAGGGTTATATGAATGAAAGCTATTCTCTGAAAGCAAATCTTAATAAAACGTCAAAGAGTGAGAGAATGTTCATTACCAGACAGTCCTTTAGAGGTTGCATAAGAGGAAGCAAGCAGAACTGGCTTTGCGATAAGGACTAATAGTAAACACAAATGTCTTGAGCAGATGGATGCTGAGCTACTAGACCCAGGACCTTTCAAAAAAAATGGGAGTGGTACAGCCTTCAGCTTTGCTCTTTGTCTCTTGTAACAATGTATGAAACCTGTGTCTTTCAGTTGGCCCAGATGCTTTGTTTTCCTTCTGATTTAGAAACAAGTCTCACACCATTGGCATCATTGAAAACATCAGGCCATAGGGAACCCCTGTACATAACATAGCTGCCTTTCTATGATTTCTCATTTTTGCACATATAATGAGAAGCACAGCCTAAAATGCCTCCCACGTTATTTCTTAGGTACATACCTCGATCATCACTCACATCTTGTCTACAAAGAAGTAGGCACCTATTTATTTGCTACAGAGCTGTTGATACAGAGCTGAAGTAAACAATAGCAGAATTGATTAACCCAGATCGTATTTGATTAAGGAGTAAATACAGCGAAACTCATTAAGTCTGCAGGTACTGAGAGCCTGGTGTCTTTTTGCTTGTCTCTCTCTCTGAGTCTTTGGAGAGACAGTCATTCAAACTGTTATGTGAATCCCTGTGTCATACAGTTTTAATTTCCTTTTTTAAAAAAATCTCAGGTTCTACAACAACTGAAGCAAACATTTTCCATCAGGCACTTCTTGAAGGAAATACTGCTACCGAAGTTTCCCTAACAGTGTTAGATACCATATCATTTTTCACTCAGTGTT
Source organism: Capra hircus (assembly GCF_001704415.2). Taxonomy (NCBI): domain Eukaryota; kingdom Metazoa; phylum Chordata; class Mammalia; order Artiodactyla; family Bovidae; genus Capra; species Capra hircus. The sequence continues at coordinate 19,988 of NW_017195611.1, forward strand.
TCAAGGTAAAAATGAAAAGGTAGAATTTAGTCAGTATCATTGCAAAGAAAATACACGAAAGTCAACTAGGCAGATGAAGCTTAGTGCAGTAGAAAAGCCCCCAGCGAGCAGTCAGGAAACTTGGGTGGCAGACCTAGTATGACCTCAAGAAATCACCAAGACTCAGCCTTAAAAATGAGAGAGGTGGACTGTTAATAATTTCTTCCTTATTCTCTTCTCTGTTATTTTGTGTGTTAAAAAACAGGGTCTTTTCATACTTTGAACAGGGTTTTTTTCATACTTTTATGAAAATATCCAGTCATTTTTAGCCAAAATTATGATTGAGTCCGTTTATCCAAAATACCCCGTTGAAATGAGGTGTCTTGTGAAGCCAGAAAGGTGTTCAGGGCAGGCTGGCTGGCTGGCTTCCCTTGTCAGGTG
>NW_017195612.1:0-8846 GCF_001704415.2 Capra hircus
AGTGGTTCTGCATAATGGTGTGTCATCTGCATATCTAAGTTGATTGATATTTTCTACCGGCAATCTGATTCCAGTTCATGTATCTTCCATCCGCAGCATGTTTATGATGTACTCTGCATATAAGTTAAATAAACAGGGTGACATATACAGCCTTGACATACTCCTTTTCCTTTTGGAACCAGTCTGTTGTTCCATGTCCTGCTCTAACTGTTGCTTCCTGACCTTCATCCAGATTTCTCAAGAGGCAGGTTTAGGTGTCTGGTATTCCATCTCTTTCAGAATTGTGGCTAAACAACAGTATAAGGACCTTTCCGATGTCAGGCAAGGAATTGTGTTTCCAGTCATTGAGCCACACCTGATCACTGAGCACAAATTCATGAATCTGTTCCTCAAGGGGGAATGATATTCTTTTTTTACAAACTTAGTTACCTGATTTATTACCTTACCTAATTGTTCCATCTGCTATGAAATCCCCCCCCTTACTTGTGGCAAATCTGCTAACACCTGCCTCACTGTGGGAGGGGGTCTCCATAGAAAATTTCATAAGGACAACAACTGTGGGAACGTGCGGTTACCCGTAATATGAGTAAGTCTGCCGGAAGCAAGCCCATCCATGTACAGTCAGTCTCTATGATCCATTTTGAAAGTGTTTCTTCAAGAGTTTGGTTGTTTCTTTCCATTCCAGAACACTGGGGCCTATATGCTGTATGTAATTTCCACTGATATTTAGAGCTTCACATACCTGTTAATTAACGCGGCTACAAAGACAGGGCCATTGTCGGATTCTATACTGGTTGGAAACCCAAGTCTGGGAATTATTTCTCAAATCAGCGAGCTACTTCATTTTCTTTTTCAGATCAGGTAAGGGAAGGCCTCTGCCCAACCGAGAAGGTACCTACTATTCTAGTAAGTCATGATAACAGGTGACTGCCTTTGCTTCCCGAAGGACACTCGCTTTCCCTGCATCCTGAGAACTCCACGTCTCAGCCAGTTGGAAAAGCGCTTCTTGGAGGTCATTATTCAGGGGCAATTTCCCCCTGGAGCCCGGGGCCATAGGGAGCGGCTCCACACTCCCAGGGAAAGGCAGAGCCACAGCCACACATCTGTCCCATCCCCTTTTGCTCTGTAGGAGAGCTCTAGTGAGCCTAGGTCTGTCAGGAAAATTCTTGGCTCCTATGGGACACACCCTGTGTGTTAAACCTGCATATCGGACCTAGGGGCCACAGGGCGCCTGTTCCTCTCGGGGGGGACCCTGAAGTGGTGCGGCCCAGCAAGCAGCCTGAACATCCATCCGATTGCTCTTTTCTTCCTTCTGATACAGCTAGCTTTGCTTCTCGCTTTGGCATTTCGGAAGCCAGGGGAGCCCCACACGCTGTTGTCCTGGGGTCTATTGGAGGTACCGGGGTCTATTGGACACCAGCATGGCACCCGACCCCTCAGACACACTCCCGCAGCCTCCTTCCCCATGGGCAGGACTGTTCTGACCTAGGAATGTGTTCCAAGGCTCAGAAAATGCAGGGAGACACACGGCCTGACTCTGGAACTGAGGCCGTTGGAGCAGGCCTGGAGGTCTGACGTCTGAGACGCCAAACACTTACTGCAAGATACAGGTGTGAAAACACACTCTCTGGGGCTGCCTTTTCCTTCCTCTAAGGAAGAGAGCTTTTCCAGTCTCCTCCGTGCTGAGTCATACAAGGCTGCAAAGGTTTGGCTTAGAGGGCATTTCTCAGCGGCAATGGCCCCTGAGGCCCTGCACCCAGGGAGGGATCCTACCCTCCCAGGGGAAGTCAAAGCAACCTCCAAACAGCTGTTCTATCATATTTCCTCTGCAGGAGGGAGCTAGTGAGCCAGGTCTGTCTGGAACGTTCTTGGATCCTGCGGGGAAATCATCCTGGGAGCCCACCTGGATACCAGTCGTAGGGGCTAAAATTCGCATTTTCCTTCCTTGGAGCCCTAACGCAGTACAGCCTAGCAACTGCTTGAAAATCCATCCTGTTGCTGTTTTCTTCCCTCTGACAGAGCGAGCTTTGCTCCCCATTTTGGGATTTCAGAAGCAAGGTGGTGGCCTGCAACTCCTTGCCTGGGGTCCATTGGAGGTGCAAGGTGCCCTCGACCAGGTGACCCCCAGCATGACACCTGGCCCCTCAGACACACTCCCGCAGCCTGCTTCCCCATGGGCAGGACTGCTCTCACCTAGGAATGTGTTTGCAAGGCCAGGAAACTGCAGGGAGACACAAGGCCTGATTCTGGCATTGAGTCTGTTGGAACAGGCCTGCAGGTCTTCTGTCTAACAAGCCAAACACTTGCTGCAAGATACAGGCCTGAAAACACACTCTTGGGCTGCCTTTCCTTCCTCCAAGGAAGAGAGTTTTCTCAGCCTCCTGTGGGCTGAGAGTCACACAGGGCTGAAAAGCACTTGCTGGGAGATTATTTTTCATTGGCCATGGCCCCTGAGGCCCTGTGCTCAGGGAGGGCTCCTCCCTCCCAGGGAAAGTCAAAGGAAGCTCCAAACGGCTGTTCAATCATGTTTCTGAGAGAGTCATTGCCAAGGCAGGTTTCTAAGAAGTTCAAGGGTCCCCAAGGAGAGAGGGGTCTAGAATTCTCAAGGAGGAAGAAAACAAACTGTTTTTTCCCTCTACATTCCTTAGGATTATATAACAATCATGCATCCTTCTTGAGGACGGTCTCTGGAAAAAACCTTCTGGCTAATCCTGTTATCTTAAAATGTCAATTATGGGAGTAGGTCTAGTGAGTCTTTACAACCTCCAGACATTCTTTTGTTCGTCATAACTTATTGGAGAGTATATAACTCCATTACTAACACTAGCAAGGGGGTACGTTTTCTGCCCCTTGTGATGTCTCTGTCAGAAGCTTTCTCTATCTCCTTTATACTTTAATAAAACTCTATTGCACAAAGCTCTGAGCAATCAAGCCTCGTCTTGGGCCCTGGATTGAATTCTTCTCCTCCATAAGCCAAGAATCCCAGCATCTTTTCGTGGTTCAGCAACAATATTTCATTTCCTCTGCAGGAGAGAGCTAGTGAGCTTAGGTCTGTCTGGAACATTCTTGATCCTGTGGGGAAATATCCTGTGCACACATCTGGATACTGGCCTAGAGGCCAAAATTTGCATTTCTTTCCCGGGGAGCCCTAACGTGGTGTGACTTAGCAACTGCTTGAAAATCCATCCCATTGCTGTTTTCCTCCTTCTGACAGAGCTGGCTTTGTTCCCTGCTTTGGGATATCTCAACCGAAGGGCCGGTCCATAGCTACTCGCCTGGGGCCCATTGGATGTGCAAGGTGCCCTCGACTAGGTGACCCTAGCATGGCACTCAGCCCGCTCAGACACACTCCCGAGGCTTCTTTCTCATGGGAAGCACTGCTCAACCTAGGAATGTGTCTGCAATGCTTGGAAAGTGCAGTGAGACACACAGCCCTGACTCTGCAATTGAGGCCCTCAGAGCAAGCCTGCAGCTCTGATGTCTGAGAAGCAAAACACTTGCTGCAAAGAGAGGCCTGAAAACACACTCTCTGTGGATGACTTTCCTTCCTCTAAGGAAGATAGTTTTCCCAGTCTCCTGCTTCCTGAATGTCACACAGCTGGAATGCGCTTGCTTGGAGGTCGTGATTCAGTGGCAATGACCCTGAGGCCTTTGCCCAGGGAGGGCTCCCACACTCACAGGCAAATCAAAGCAACTTCCAAGTGAGTCAGCTCTTCACATCAAGTGGCCAAAGTATTGGAGTTTCAGGTTCAGTATTAGTCCTTCCAATGTATATTCAGACCTGATTTCCTTTAGGATGGAGTGGTTGCGTCTCCTTGTAGTCTAAGCGACCTACAAGCATCTTCTCCAACACCAGTTCAAAAGCATCTAATTTTCAGCTGTCACTTTCTTTATAGTACATCTTTCATATCCATCCATGACATATGGAAAAACCATAGCCTTGACTGGATGGATCTTTGTTGGCAAAGCAACGTCTCGGCTTTTTAATATGCTGTCTAGTTTGGTCATCACTTTTCTTCCAAGTCATAAATATGTTTTAAGTTCATGGAGGCAGCCATCACCTGCAGTGATTTCCAAGCCCCCAAAAATAGTCTGCTGCTGTTTCCAATGTTTCCCATCTATTTGCCATGAAGTGATGAGACTGGATGCAATGATTTTAGTTTTCTGAATGCTGAGCTTTAAGCTAACTTTTTCACTCTCCTCTTTCACTTTCATCAGGAGACTCTTTAGTTCTTCTTCACTTTCTGCCATAAGGGTGGTGTCATCTGCATATCTGAGATTCTTGATATTTCTCCCAGCAATCTGGATTCCAGCGTGTGCTTCCTCCAGCCCAGTGTTTCTCATGATGTACTCTGCATATAAGTTAAATAAGCAGGGTGACAATACACTGCCTTGACATATTCCTTTTCCTATTTAGAACCAGTCTGTTGTTCCATGTCCAGTTCGAACTGTTTCTTCCTGACCTGCATACAGGTTTCTCAAGAGACAGGTCAGGTGGTCTGGTATTCCCATCTCTTTCAGAATTTTTCCCAGTTTATTGTGATCCACACAGTCAAAGGCTTTGGCATAGTCAATAAAGCAGAAATAGATGTCTTTTTTTCTGGAACTCTCTTGCTTTTTCAATGATCCAGTGGATGTTGGCAGTTTGATCTCTGGTTTCTCTGCATGTTTTAAATCCCTCTTGAACATTTGGAAGTTCACAGTTCATGTGAACTTGGAGAATTTTGAGCATTACTTTACTAGTGTGTGAGATGAGTGCAATTGTGGGCAGCAGCTTGAATATTCTTTGTCATTGCCTTTCTTTGGGATTGGAATGAAAACTGACCTAATGACTAGATGTTTTCAATTGCATATGCTGAAAGAACTGGCTGTGCAGTTTTGAAGAAAAAAAATCATTTTAACCCATTTTCTCTGAAGTGCAAGGCATATCATGGCCATCCCTGAATCATAAAGTCACCTTTTCTTTATGTAGTCATAGTTTCATGCCTAAATTATAGGCCAACTCATGCTCAAATTGACTCTGATGTCAGGGGCAGATCAACTAATAAAAAGCTTGGATTGTCCCCTCTGGAGGAAAGTGAGATCTTGTCCCACGAGAAGAATCTGAAGGGTTAAGGGAACTTGCAAGAGTGGGGAAAGCTTAGTCCATCCTACATGTACCAAAATCTTAAATAAGGCTTATTTACTTTACCGAAGTAAACAAACAGATGATGAAAAACAATTATAAATCAATGAAAGGTAAAGAAACTCATAGTCTGTTATCAAAAATTGCATTCTAAGAAAACTTTGTTCTCTTAACCTAGAGAGGAGACTAAATTCCATCTGGTACCAGCTTACCAGAAGACAAACAAACAAACAAACAAATTATCGGTAAGCTTAAAAAAAGTATATTCCATATATCTTGAAGTAGCAGTATTTCTGCAAAGGCATCAGTGTGAAATCATAGAGACATGGTTAAAACCTGATTAAATAGAAATTGACAATGTAATCTGGTCACTGCTGCGACTTGAAATGCTTTAATATGATAACTGGAATTATAACTGACAGCATTTGACCAGGACATATCAGATTTTCACGGATGTCAGATAATTTCTAGGATATCTATATTAGGAACTGAAGGAATCTTTGAACCTAGGAAAGAAAACAACAGTCTCAAAGGCCCTTGCTGAATATCTATCAGCAAGGAATGTCTTTGCAAGGATCGCAAAATGAAGGGAAAATACACCGACCTGCCTCTGCAACTTCGGTCCTCTGAGCAGATCTGGAGGTCTCCCTTTGTATAAGCTAACCTGTTCCTTCCAAATAGAGGTTTGCAACACAAAACAAGTGGCCGCCTATTCTTCCTCGAAGGAGGATCTCTTTCCCCACATCCTGCGAACTCCCTTTCCCAGCCTCCAGGAAAAGCGCGTCTTGCAGTTCCTTTCAGAAAATCCTATGGACGGAGAAGCCTGGTAGGCTGCAGTCCGTGGGGTCGCTGAGGGTCGGACACGACTGAGCGACTGCACTTTCATTTTCACTTTCATGCATTGGAGAAGGCAATGGCAACCCACTTACTGTTCTTGCCTGGAGAATCCCAGGGACGGGGGAGCCTAGTGGGCTACCGTCTATGGCGTCGCACAGAGTCGAACACGACTGAAGCAACTTAGCAGCAGCAGCAGCAGCAGTTCCTTTCTTAGGGGCAGTTATCCCTGAGATTGGGACCTGGAAAGGCAGAGCCACCTCCACACACACGTCTTTTCTGTCCCCTTTCCTCTGGAGGAGAGCTCTAGTGAGCCTAGGTCTGTCAGGAAAATTCTTGGCTTTGACGGGATCCCACCCGGTGTGTGAACCTGCATACCCGACCTAGGGGCCACAGGGCACCTGTTTTGCTCGAGTGGGTCCTGGAGGGGTGCAGCATAGCAAGAGCTTAAAAATCCATCCAATTTGTCTTTTTTTTTAACCTCGGAGAGAACGAGTTTGCTCCACCTCCACCCTTTGGCAGTGTGGAGGGAAGAGGGCACCACCCTCTCCCAAAGGGGACATAGGGCCTACCAGGAGAGAAAGGCCCCTTGAGGAGCTGAGCCCAGGTAGGCAGCCAGTGATGTCAAGCACACTCCCGCTGCTTGCTTCTTCATGGGCACTCCCACGATCTGCTAGGAATGTCTTTGCAAGGATCTCAAAGGGAAGGGGAGATACATGGCCCTGTCTCTGGAACTTCAGTCCTCTGAGCAGATCTGGAGGTCTTGAGTTGTATAAGCAAACCTGTTCCTTCCAAATAGAGGCTTGCAAACACACCCCCGGTGGTTGCCTCTTCTTCCCCGAAGAAGTCTTTTCTTTCCCCACATGCTGCGAACTCCCTGTCCAACCTCCAAGAATAGCGCTTCTTGCCATTCCTTTCTTAGAGGCAGTTATCCCTGAGCTTGGGGCCGTAGGGAGTAGCCCACACTCACAGGGAAAGGCAAAGACTCCTCCATACATCTCCTCTATCCCCTTTGCTCTGGAGGAGAGCTCTAGTGAGCCTAGGTCTTTCAGGAAAATTCTTGGCTTGGACAGGATCTCACCCTGTTTGTGAACCTGCATACCCAACCAGGGGCCACAGAGCACCTGTTTCAGTAAAGTGGGCCCTGAAAGGGTGCAGCCTAGCAAGAGCTTGAAAATCCATTCAATTGCTGTTTTTGTACCTCTGACAGAGCGAGCTTGGCTCCACCCTTTGGCAGTGAGGAGAAAAGAGGCATGACACCCTCCCAAGGGGACATGGGGCCTACTTCGAGAGGAAAGGCCCCTTGTGGAGATGAGGCCAGGAAGGCACACAGTCGTGTCAAACACACTCCCACTGCTTGCTTCTTCAGGGGCACTCCCGCTATCAGCTAGGAATGTCTTTGCAATGATCACAAAGGGAAGGGGAGATACAGGGCCCTGCTTCTGGACCTCCGGTGCTCTGAGCAAATCTCGAGGTCTCCCGTTGTTCAAGGTCAAGGTCAAGGTCAAGGTCAAGGTCAAGTTCAAGTCAAGTCAAGTCAAGTTGTCAAGTCAAGTCCAGGTCAAGTTCAAGGTCAAGTTCAAGTTCAAGTTCAAGTCAAGTCAAGGTCAAGTTCAAGTCAAGGTCAAGTCAAGTCAAAAGGTCAAGGTCAAGTCAAGGTCAAGTCAAGTTCAAGTCAAGGTCAAGCAAGGCAAGGCAAAGTCAAGTTCAAGGCAAGGCAAGGCCAAGCAAGACAAGGCAAGGGCAAGGGCAAGGCCAAGGCCCAGGCAAGGCAAAGGCCAAGGCCACCAAAGCGAAGCCAAACCCCGTAACGCCTGACAAAAGGCAGAAGCCACTAGGCCCCTGTGCAGAGGAAGCCACTGAAGGCAGCAAGGCCACAGAGCTCCCCGACTCCCATTCCCACAGGAAGATGTGAGGATAAAGGGCCTCATCCCAGCACAGCACCCGCTCCCACCACCGCAACCCCGGCCCCCGCCCCCCCGCAGCACGCCCCCTGAAACAACACTGTCTTCCCAGAAAAGAGAACGGAGAAGCCATGTGTGTGCCAAAGGAGCAAGATGAACGAACGATGCCACGCCCTCCGAATTTGGGCACACCTGACGCCTCGGAACCCCGGGCCTGGCCGATGGGTCCCCGCCGTTCTCGGGGGAGGGGGGTCAACACATTGGCCGAGAGCCCTTGCCCAGGCCACCCGCAAATCCCCTGAGATGTGATCCGACCACAGGGACCGAGGGCAAACGTACCGCTTGAGGTGCTGGAGGAGCCGACGAAGCCATGGTGGGAGAGGCACACGGGCACGCTGCAGACTGCTGGCCGAGTGGGCGGGGACCCAGCAGCTTAGGACTCTGGAGAACGGGAGGCGTCTCCGCCACCATTGACGTCAATAGGGTTTGGGTGGGTAGATGGAGGGGGCCGCCCCTGGCCTCTTTCCAAGCAGAGACCCTGGACGGAGTCCCGTGGAGCGAGTGGGCTTTTCCCGGGCACGGCTGAGCCCTGGACCGCCAAGATCCCGTCGGGTGGGCGGGCAGTTCGGCGCTTTGGTTTGTGGCAGTGGCCCCTCGCAGCGGGGGGTGGGATCAACCCCGGGTGGATCAATCAGGGGCCCTCAGCAGTGCCAAGGAGCTCACCGCCCAGGAAACGCCCAAGGTCCCTTTGAATTGGCCACCAACGCCCCCTTTCCCAGCCTGCCTTGCTCTGGGATTTCCCGCCTTTTCACATTCCACAGGTCCCTGGGCCTCGACTGTCCCCCGCTGGCTCCTTCGAGGCATTCCGGGACACCAGACGCTCTCTCCAGCGCGCTCACCTAGATGCTCTCTCCAGCGCCCTCCACCTAGATCCCTCGCTGTCCTCGCCTCCGTTTCCCCCATGCCCCCTCCCCAACTCCTCC
>NW_017195613.1:0-8845 GCF_001704415.2 Capra hircus
GAGGCTTTCCCATGAGTGGTGTGAGTCGATCCTCAGCTTGAAAGTGGAGGCAGTGCAGGGAAAACAGGTTTCCCTGGAATGGACTGAGACATCTGGGGGACTCTGGGAATGGGCCTGATACTTGAGTTCCTCTCGCCTTTACTGTGGAGAGCGCCTCCTCTTGAGATGAGACGGGAACGCTAGGAATTCTTTCAGGACCACGCAGGGAAAGGATCCCTCCTCTCGAGCTAGCAGGCGGAAACGGGGCCACTCTGGATACGGGCGGGACGCTCGGGTTCCTCTTGAGTGGAGACGGGTATGTCGGGGAACTTCTTGAGTTACAGCAAGGGTGTGAAGGACCCTTTCGAAGTTCGAGAGTTTAAGTGTGATTACCCCTAGTTGCCTCAGCCGAAATGGGCCTCATCTCGCCTGGAGGGGAGAACCTCCTGGATTTTCTCGACTTGCGGCAGGTGCTCTCGACTTACGACGAGGGCCTCAGGGACCCGCTCTGGTGGCCTCAGGAAAGGCCAGTCCCCATGCGAGTTTCTCCCGGGCCTCTCGGGATTCCTCTCCGTCGATGCTGGGGCCTAAGACCTTGTGTGGACTCAGTGACGGAACCTGAGGATTCCTCTCCAGTGCCGACATGGATCTTGTGGTACTTCTGGAGTCTCCCCAAGGGAGTCAGTCCTCGTCACGAGAGATGGCATGCACGTGTGATTTCCTCCGGAGCTGTAGCAGCAGTTTCACGCTTCCCTTTTCGTGGATCAAGGGATCTGTGGCTTTCCCTCTAGACTTTCCCATGACGCTTTCCCACGAGGCTTCCCACAGGGCTTTCCCACGTGCCACTGTGGTGTGAGTCGATCCTCGGCTTTAAAGTCGAGGCAGTGAAGGGAAAACAGATTTCCTGGAATGGACTGAGACATCTGGGGGACTCAGGGAATGGTGGCACGACCTGGAGTTCCTCTCGCCTTTCCTGTGGAGAGCGCCTCCTCTTGAGATGCGACGGGAACCCGGGAATTCTTTCCCGACCACGCAGGGAAAGGATCCATCCTCTCGAGCTAGGAGGCGGAAACGGGGTCCTCTGGATTTGGGCGGGACATTCGTGCTTCCTCTCGAGTGGAGACGGCTATGTCGGGGAACTTCTTGAGTTGCAGCAAGGGTGTGAAGGACGCTTTGGAAGTTCCAGATATTAGATGTGATTAGCCTCGAGACGCCTCAGCGGAAATGGGCCTCATCTCCCCTGAAGGGGAGAACCTCCTGGATTTTCTCGAGTTGCGGCAGGTGCTCTCGACTTACGACGGGGACCTCTGGGACCCGCTCTGGTGGCCTCAGGAAAGGCCAGTTCCCATGGAAGTTGCTCTTGGGCCTCTCGGGATTCCTCTCCCGAAGATGCCGGGGCCTAAGACCTTGTGTTGGAGTCGGTGCCGGAACCTGAGGATTCCTCTCCAGTGCTGACATGGATCTTGGCGTCCTTAAAGGCGAGATGAGGCCCATTTGCGCTGAGGCGTCTGGAGGCTAATCACACCTATCCTCTGGAACTTCCAAAGGTCCTTCACACCCTTGCTGCAACTCAAGAAGTTCTCCGACATACCCGCTCCACTCGAGAGTATCAAGATCTTCCCGCCCACTTTCAGAGGAGCACCGTTTCCACTCATAGCTCGAGAGGAGGGATCCTTTACCTGCGTGGTCTGTAAAGCATTCCCGGCGTTCCAGTCGCATCTCAAGAGGAGGCCCTCTCCACAGGAAAGGCGAGAGAAACTCCAGGGTCGTTCCACCATTCCCAGAGTCCCCCAGATATCTCTGTCAATTCGAGGGAAACCTGTTTTCCGTCCACTGCCTCGACTTTCAAGCCGAGGATCGACTCACACCACGGTGGCACGTGGGACAGCCCTGAGGAAAATCCTCGAGGAAAGCCTCATTGGAAAGCCTCGAGGGAAAGCTGCAGATCCCTTGATACACGCTATCGGAAGTGTGACACTGCTTCCACAGATCGGGAGGAAATTGAACGTGCATGCCCCCACTCGAGACTAGGACTGACTAACCCGGGGAGACTCCAGAAGTACCCCATGATCCATGTCAGCACTGGAGAGGAATCCTCACGTTCCGGCACCGACTCCACACAAGGTCTTAGGCCCGGCATCGACGGGAGAGGAAACCCAAGAGGCCCCCGAGCAACTCGCATGGGGACTGGCCTTTCCTGAGGCCACCAGATCGGGTCCCTGAAGTCCCCGTCGTAAGTCGACAGCACCTGCCGCAACTCGAGAAAATCCAGGAGGTTCTCCCCTCCAGGCGAGATGAGGCCCATTTCCGCTGTGCGTCTCAAGGTTAATCACACATAACCTCTGGAACTTCCAAAGGGTCCTTCACACCCTCGCTGCAACTCAAGAAGTTCCTGGACATACCCGTCTTCACTCGAGAGGAAGCACGAGAGTCCCGCCACATCCAGAGGAGCCCCGTTTCCCCCTCCTAGCTCGAGAGGAGGGATCCTTTCCCTGCGTGTTCGGGAAAGAATTGCCGGCGTTCCCGTCTCATCTCAAGAGGAGGCGCTCTCCACAGGAAAGGCGAGAGGAACTCCAGGGTCATGCCACCATTCCCAGAGTCCCCCAAATGTCTCAGTCCATTCCAGGGAAACCTGTTTTCCCTGCACTGCCTCGACTTTCAAGCCGAGGATCAACTCACACCACGGAGCACGTGGGACAGCCCTGTGGGAAACCCTCCGAGGAAAGCCTCGATGGAACGCCACAGATTCCATGATCCACTCGAAGGAAAGCGTGACACTGCTGCTACAGCTCGGGAGGAAAGCGCACGTGCATGCCCCCACTCGAGACGAGGACTGACTCCCCCTGGGGAGACTCCACAAGTACCCCAAGATCCACGTCAGCACTGGAGAGGAATCCTCAGGTTCCGGCTCCGACTCCACACAAGGTCTTAGGCCCCGGCATCGACGGGAGAGGAATCCCGAGAGGCCCCAGGGCAACTTTCATGGGGACTGGCCTTTCCTGAGGCCACCAGAACGGGTCCCCTGAGGTCCCCGTCTTAGGTCCAGAGCACCTGCCGCAACTCGAGTAAATCTAGGAGGTTCTCCCCCTCCAGGCGAGATGAGGCCCATTTCCGCTGCGGCATCTCGAGGCTAATCACACCTAACCTCTGGAACGTCCAAAGGGTCCTTCACACCCATGCTGCAACTCAAGAATTTCCCCGACATACCCGTCTCCACTCGAGAGGAAGCACGAGAGTCCCGCCCACATCCAGAGGAGCCCCGTTTCCGCCTCCTAGCTCGAGAGGAGGGATCCTTTCCCTGCGTGGTCGGGAAAGAATTCCGGCATTCCTGTCGCATCTCAAGAGGAGGCGCTCTCCACAGGAACCGCGAGAGGAACTGCATTATCGTGCCACCATTCGCCAGAGTCCCCCAGATGTCTCAGTCCATTCCAGGGAAACCTGTTTTCCCTGCACTGGCCTCGACTTTCAAGCCGAGGATCGACTCACACCACGGTGGCACGTGGGACAGCCCTGTGGGAAAGCCTCGTGGGAAAGCCTCGAGGGAAAGCCACAGATCCGTTGTTCTACGCGAAGGGAAGCGTGACACTGCTGCTACAGCTCGGGAGGAAATTGCACGTGCATGCCCCCACTAGTAACGAGGACTGACTGCCCTGGGGAGACTCAAGAAGTATCCCAAGATCCATGTCAGCACTGGAGAGGACTCCTCAGCTTCTGGCACCGACTCTACACAAGGTCTTAGGCCCCGGCATCGACGGGAGAGGAATCCCGAGAGGCCCCTGAGCAACTCGCATGGGGACTGGCCTTTCCTGAGGCCACCAGAGCGGGTCCCTGAGGTCCCCGTCGTAAGTCGAGAGCACCTGCCGCAACTCGAGAAAATCCAGGAGGTTCTCCCTTCCAGGAGAGATGAGGCCCCTTTCCGCTGAGACATCTCAAGGCTAATCACGCCTCACCACTGGAACTTCCAAAGGGTCCTTCACACCCTTGCTGCAACTCAAGAAGTTCCCCGACATACCCGTCTCCACTCGAGAGGAAGCACGAGGTCCCGCCCACATCCAGAGGAGCCCCGTTTCCGCCTCCTAGCTCGAGAGAAGGGATCCTTTCCCTGCGTGTACGGGAAAGAATTTCCGGCGTTCCCGGTCGCATCTCAAGAGGAGGCGCTCTCCACAGGAAAGTCGAGAGGAACTCCAGGGTCGTGCCACCATACCCAAAGTCCCCCTGATGTCTCAGTCCTTTCCAGGGAAACCTGTTTTCCATGCTTTCCCTGCACTGCCACGGCATTCAAGCTGAGGATCGACTCACACCACGGTGGGCACTTGGAACAACCCTGTGGGAAAGCCTCATGGGAAGGCCTCGTGGGAAAGCCTACAGGGAAAGCCACAGATCCCTTGATCCACAACGAAGGGAAGCGTGACGCTGCTGCTACAGCTCGGGAGGAAAGCGCACGTGCATGCCCCCACTTGAGACGAGGACTGACTCCCCTGGGGAGACTCCAGAAGTATCCCAAGATCCATGTCAGCAACTGGAGCGGAACCCTCAGATTCCGGCACCGACTCCACACAAGGTCTTAGGCCCGAATCGACGGGAGAGGAATCTCGAGAGGCCCCCGAGCAACTCGCATGGGGACTGGCCTTTCCTGAGGCCACCAGAGGCGGGTCCCTGAGGTCCCTGTCATAAGTCGAGAGCACCTGCCGCAGCTCCGAGAAAATCCAGGAGGTTCTCCCCTCCAGGCGAGATGAGGCCCATTCCGCTGAGGCGTCTCTAGGCTAATCACACCTAACCTCTGGAAATTCCAAAGGGTCCTTCACACCCTTGCTGCAACTCAAGAAGTTCCCCGACATACCCGTCTCCACTCGAGAGGAAGCACGAGAGTCCCGCCCACATCCAGAGAAGCCCCGTTTCCTCCTCCTAGCTCGAGAGGAGGGATCATTTCACAGCGTGTTCGGGCAAGAATTCCCGGCGTTCCCGTCACATCTCAAGAAGAGGCGCTTTCGGCCAGGAAAGGCGAGAGGAACTCCAGGGTCGTGCCACCATTCCCAGAGTTCCCCAGATGTCTCAGTCCATTCCAGGGAAACCTGTTTTCCCTGCACTGCCTCGACTTTTCAAGCTGATTATCGACTCACACCATGGTGGCACGTGGGACAGCCCTGTGGGAAAGCCTCGTGGAAAAACCTCGTGGGAAAGCCTCGAGGGAAAGCCACATATCCCTTGATCTACGCGAAGGGAAGCATGACACCCCTTGCTACAGCTCGGGAGGAAACGGCACGTGCATGCCCCCACACGAGACGAGGACTGACTCCCCTGGGGAGACTCCAGAAGTGCCCCAAGATCGCATGTCAGCACAGAACAGGAATCCTCAAGTTCCGGCACCAATTCCACAGAAGGTTTAGGCCCTGGCACCGACGGGAGAGAAATCCCGAGAGGCCCCGAGCAACTCGCATGGGGAGTGGCCTTTCCTGAGGCCACCAGAGCGGGTCCCTGAGGTCCCCGTCGTAAGTCGAGAGCACCTGCCGCAACTCGAGAAATTCCAGGAGGTTCTCCCCTCCAGGCTAGATGAGGCCCATTTCCGCTGAGGCGTCTCGAGGCTAATCACACCAAACCTCTGGAACTTCCAAAGGGTCCTTCACACCCTTGCTGCAACTCAAGAAGTTCCCCGACATACCCGTCTCCACTCGAGAGGAAGCACGAGAGTCCCTCCCACATCAGAGGAGCCTCGTTTTCGCCTCCTAGGTCGAGAGGAGGGATCCTTTCCCTGCGTGGTCGGGAAAGAATTCCTGGCGTTCCCGTCGCATCTCAAGAAGAGGGCTTTCCACAGGAAAGGCGAGAGGAACTCCAGGGTCGTGCCACCATTCCCAGAGTCTCCCAGATGTCTCGGTCCATTCCAGGGAAACTTGTTTTCCCTTCACTGCCTGGACTTTCAAGCCGAGGATCGACTCACACCAAGGTGGCACGTGGGACAGCCCTGTGGGAAAGCCTCATGGGAAAGCCTCGTGGGAAAGCCTCGAGGGAAAGCCACAGATCCCTTGTTCCACGCGAAGGGAAGCGTGACACTGCTGCTACAGCTCGGGAGGAAATTGCACGTGCATGCCCCCACTCGTAACGAGGACTGACTGCCCTGGGGAGACTCAAGAAGTATCCCAAGATCCATGTCAGCACTGGAGAGGACTCCTCAGTTTCTGGCACCGACTCCACACAAGGTCTTAGGCCCCAGCATCGACGGGAGAGGAATCCCGAGAGGCCCCTGCGCAACTCGCATGGGGACTGGCCTTTCCTGAGGCCCCAGAGCGGTCCCTGAGGTCCCCGTCGTAAGTCGAGAGCACCTGCCGCAACTCGAGAAAATCCAGGAGGTTCTCCCTTCCAGGAGAGATGAGGCCCCTTTCTGCTGAGACATCTCAAGGCTAATCACGCCTAACCACTGGAACTTCCAAAGGGTCCTTCACACCCTTGCTGCAACTCAAGAAGTTCCCCGACATACCCGTCTCCACTCGAGAGGAAGCACGAGGTCCGCCCACATCCAGAGGAGCCCCGTTTCCGCCTCCTAGCTCGAGAGAAGGGATCCTTTCCCTGCGTGTTCTGGATGAATTCCCGGCGTTCCCGTCGCATCTCAAGAGGAGGCGCTCTCCACAGGAAAGGCGAGAGGAACTCCAGGGTCGTGCCACCATTCCAGAGTCCCGCAGAGGCTCACTCCATTCCAGGGAAACCTGTTTTCCCTGCACTGCCTCAACTTTCATGCCGAGGATCGACTCACATCACGGTGGCACCTGGACAGCCCTGTGGGAAAGTCTCGTGGGAAAGCCTCGTGGGAAAGCCTCGACGGAAAGCCTCAGATCCCTTGATCCACGCGAAGGGAATCATGACGCCCTGCTACAGCTCGGGAGGAAACCGCACGTGCCTGCCCCCACTCGTAACGAGGACTGACTACCCTGGGGAGACTCCAGAAGAATCCCAAGATCCATGTCAGCACTGGAGAGGAATCCTCAGGTTCCGGCACGGATCCACACAAGGTCTTAGGCCCGGCATCGACGGGAGAGGAATCCCGAGAGGCCAATAAGCAACTCGCACGGAGAGTGGCCTTTCCTGAGGCCACCAGATACGGTCCCTGTGGTCCCGTCGTAAATCGAGAGCACCTACCGCAACTCGAGAAAATCCTGTAGATTCTCCCCTCCAGGCTAGATGAGGCCCATTTCCGCTGAGGCGACTCGAGGCTAATCACATCTAACCTTTGGAACTTCCATAGGGTCCTTCACACCTTGCTGCAACTCAAGAAGTTCCCCGACATACCCTTGTCCACTCGAGAGGAAGCGCGAGCGTCCCTTGCACATCCAGAGGAGGCCTTTTCCTCCTTGTAGCTCGAGATGAGGGATCCTTTCCCTGCGTGGTCGGAAAAGAATTCCCGGCATTCCCGTCGCATCTCAAGAGGAAGCGCTCTCCACAGGAAAGGCGAGAGGAACTCCAGGGTCGTGCCACCAATCCAAGAGTCCCCAGAGGACTGAGTCCATTCAAAAGGAAACTCTTTTACCTGCACTGCCTTGACTGTCACGCCGAGGATCGACTCACACCACGGTGGCACGTGGGACAGCCCTGTGTGTTAGCCTCGTGGGAAAGCCTCATGGGAAATCCTACAGGGAAAGCCACACATCCTTGATCCACCCGTCGGTAGCATGACACTGCTGCCCTTTAGGGAGGAAAGCCCACGTGCATTTCCCCACTCGAGACGAGGAGGACTGACTCCCTGGGGAGAGTCCAGAAGTACCCAAAAATCCACGTCAGCACTGGAGAGGAATCCTCAGTTTCCGGTCCAACTCAACACAAGGTCTTCGACTCGGGAAATGCAAGCATTTAAAAGATCTCTCCTTTGGAGCCTCGAGGGGGCTCAGGGGCTTCTCTGGATGTGGCGGGACCCTCGTGCTTCCTTTGAGTGTAGACGGGTGTGTCGGGAAAGCTCTTGAGTTGCAGCAAGTGTGTGAAGGAACCATTGGAAGTTCCAGAGGTTAGGTGTGCTTAGCCTCTAGATGCGTCAGTGGAAATAGGCCTCATTTTGCTGTAGGGAGAACCTCCTGGATTTCTCGAGTTACGGCAGGTGCTCTCGAATTACGACGGGGACCTCAGGGACCCGGTCTCGTGGCCTCAGGAAAGGCCAGTCCCATGCAAGTTGCCAGGGGGACTCTCGGGATTCCTCTGGTCGATGCCGGGGCCTAAGACCTTGTGTGGAGTCGAGGCCGATCCTGAGATTCCTCTCCAGTGCTGACATGGTTCTTGGGGTACTTCTGGAGTCTCCCCAGGGAAGTCAGTCCTCGTCTCGAGTGTGGGCATGCACGTGCGCTTTCCTCCCGAGCTGTAGCAGCAGTGTCACGCTTCCTAACGCGTGGTCAAGGATCTGTAGCTTTCACTCAAGTCTTTCCTTCAAGGCTTTCCCAAGAGTCTTTCCCACAGGGCTGTCCCACCTGCCACCAGGGTGTGAGTCGATCCTCGGCTTGAAAGTCGAGGCAGTGCAGGGAAAACATGTTCCTCTGGAATGGACTGAGACATCTGGGGGACTCTTGAATGGTGGTACGACCCTGGAGTTCCGCTCGCTTTTCCTGTGGAGAGCGCCTCCTCTTGAGATGGGACGGGAACGCCGGGAATTCTTTCCCGACCAAGCAGGGAAAGGATCCGTCATCTCGAGGTCCGAGGCATAAACGGGGCTCCTCTGGATGTGGCGGGACCCTCGTGCTTCCTCTGGAGTGGAGACGTATGTCGGGGAACTTCTTGAGTTTCAGCAAGGTTGTTAAGGAACCCTTTGGAATTTCCAGAGTTTAGGTGTGATTAGCCTCGAGAGCCTCAGCGGAAATTGGCCTCATCTTGCCTGGTGGGAGAACCTCCTGGATTT
>NW_017195614.1:0-8845 GCF_001704415.2 Capra hircus
GTGGGCATGAGCGTGCCCTTTCTTCCCATGCTGTAGCAGCAGTGTCACGCTTCCCCTTGCGTGGACCAAGGGATCTGTGGCTTTCCCTCGAGTCTTTCCCACGAGGCTTTCCCACAGCGCTGTCCCACGTGCCACGGTGGTGTGAGTCGATCCTCGGCGTGAAAGCCGAGGCAGTGAAGGGAAAACAAGTTCCTGTGGAATGGACTGAGACGTCTCGGGGAGTCTCAGAATGGTGGCACGACCCTGCAGTTCCTCTCCCCTTTCCTTTGGAGAGCGCCTCCCGTTGAGATGCGATGGGAATGCCGGGAATTCTTTCCGGACCAAGCAGGGAAAGGATCCCTCATCTCGAGCTACGAGGACGGAAACGGAGCTCCTCTGGATGTGGCCGGGACCCTCGTGCTTCCTCTTGAGTGGAGACGGGTATGTCGGGGAACTTCTTGAGTTGCAGCATGACTGTGAAAGACTCTTTGGAAGTTCCAGAGGTCACGTGTGATTAGCCTCGAGACACCTCAGTGGCAACGGGCCTCATCTCGCCTGGAGGGAGAACCTCCTGGATTTTCTCGAGTTGCGGCAGGTGCTCTCAACATACGACCGACCTCAGGGACAGTGTAGCAGGTGTGTCACGCTTCCCGTCGCGGGGATCAAGGGATCTGTGGCTTTCCCTCGAGGCTTTCCACGAGGCTTTCCCACAGGGCTATCCCACGTGCACCATGGTGTGAGTCGATACTCGGCGTGAAAGTCGAGGCAGTGCAGGGAAAACAGGTTCCTCTGAAATGGACTGACACATCTGGGGAACTCTTGGAATGGTGGCACGACCCTGGAGTTCCTCTCGCCTTTCCTATTGAGAGCCCTTACTCTTGAGATGCCACGGAACGCCGAAAAATCTTTCCTGACTAAGCAGGATAGGATCCCTCATCTCAAGCTGCCAGGCGGAAACGGGGTTCCTCTGGATGTGGGCGGGACCCTAGTGCTTCCTCTCTAGTGGAGACGGGTATGTCGGGGAACTTCTGAGTTGCAGCAAGGACCCTTTTGAATTTCCAGAGTTTAGGTGTGATGAGCCTCCAGACGCCTCAGAGGAAATGGGCCTCATCTCGCCTGGAGGGGAGAACCTCCTGGATTTTCTAGAGTTGGGCAGGGTCTCTCGAGTTAAGACGGGGACCTCAGGGACCCGCTCTGGTGGCCTCAGGAAAGGCCAGTGCCCATGGGAGTTGCAAGGGGGCCTTTCGGGATTCCTCTCCCGTCGATGTTGGGGCCTAAGACCTTGTGTGGAGTCGGGGCCGGAACCTGAGGATTCCTCCCCAGTGCTGACATGGGTCTTGGATATTTCTGGAGTCTCCCCTGGGGAGTCAGTGCTCATCCCGTGTGTGGGTGCATGCACGTGAGCTTTCCTCAGGAACTGTAGCAGCAGTGTCACACTTCCCGTCGCGTGGATCAAGGGATCTGTGGCTTTCCCTCGAGGCTTTCCCACGAGGATTTTCTCAGGGCTGTCCCACGTGCCACCGTGGTGTCAGTCGATCCTCGGCTTGAAAGTCGAGGCAGTGCAGGGAAAACAGGTTTCCCTGGAATTGACAGAGACATCTGGGGGACTCTGGGAATGGTGGAACGACCCTGGAGTTTCTCTCGACTTTCCTGTGGAGAGGGCCTCCTCTTGAGATGCGACTGGAACGCCGGGAATGCTTTCCAGACCACGCAGGGAAAGGATCCCTCCTCTCGAGCTATGAGGTGGAAACGGTGCTCCTCTGAAAGTGGGCGGGAAGATGTTGATACTCTCGAGTGGAGACGGGTATGTCGGAGAACTTCTTGAGTTGCAGCAAGGGTGTGAAGGACCTTTGGAAGTTCCAGAGGTTAGGTGTGATTAGCCAGGAGACGCCTCAGCGCAAATGGGCCTCATCTCGCCTTTAAGGAAGCCAAGATCCATGTCAGCACTGGAGAGGAATCCTCAGGTTCCGGAACCGACTCCACACAAGGTCTTAGGCCCCGGCATCGACGGGAGAGGAATCCCGAGAGGCCCCGAGCAACTCGCATGGGGAATGGCCTTTCCTGAGGCCACCAGAGCGGGTCCCTCAGGTCCCCGTCTTAAGTCGAGATCACCTGTCCAAACTCGAAAAAATCCAGGAGGTTCTCCCCTCCAGGCGAGATGAGGCCCATTTCCGCTGAGGCGACTCAAGGCTAATTACACCTAAACCTCTGGAACTTCCAAAGGGTTCTTCACACCCTTGCTGCAACTCAAGAAGTTCCCCGACGTACCCGTCTCCACTCGAGAGGAAGCACGAGAGTCCCGCCCACATCCAGAGGAGCCCCGTTTCCGCCTCACAGCTAGAGAGGAGGTATCCTTTCCCTGCGTGGTCGGGAAAGAATTCCGGTCTTCCCGTCACAACTCAAGAGGAGGCGCTCTCAACAGGAAAGGTGAGAGGAACTCCAGGTCGTGCCACCATTCCCAGAGTACCCCAGATATCTCAGTCCATTATAGGGAAACCTGCTTTCCCTGCACAGCCTCGACTTTCAAGCCGAGGATCGACTCACAGCACAGTGGCACGTGGGACAGCCCTGTGAGAAAGCCTCGTGAGAAAGCCTCATGGGAAAGCCTCGAGGGACAGCCACTGATCCCTTGATCCACTCGACGGGAAGAATGACACTGCTGCTACAGCTCGGGAGGAAAGTGCTCTTCAATGCCCACTCGAATGAGGACTGACTCCCCTGGGGAGACTCCCGAAGTACCCAAGATCCATGTCAGCACTGGAGAGGAATCCTCAGGTTCCAGGACCGACCCACACAAGGTCTTAGGCCCCAGCATCGACGGGAGAGGAATCCCGAGAGGCGACCGAGCAACTCGCATGGGGACTGGCCTTTCCTGAGGCCACCAGAGCGGGTCCCTGAGGTCCCCGTCGGAAGTCGAGAGCACCTGCCGCAACTCGAGAAAATCCAGGAGGTTCTCCCCTCCAGGCGAGATGAGGCCCATTTGTGCTGAGGCGTCTCGAGGCTAATCACACCTAACCTCTGGAACTTCCAAAGAGTCCTTCACACCCTTGCTGCAACTCAAGAAGTTCCCGACATACCCGTCTCCACTTGAGAGGAAACACGAGAGTCCCGCCCACATCCAGAGGAGCCCCGTTTCCGCCTCCTAGCTCGAGAGGAGGGATCCTTTCCCTGCGTGGTCGGAAAGAATTCCCGGCATTCCCGTCGCATCCAAGAGGAGTGCTCTCCACAGGAAAGGCGAGAGGAACTCCAGGGTCGTGCCACCTTTCCCAGAGGCCCCAGATGTCTCATCCATTCCAGGGAAACGTGTTTTCCCTGCACAGCCTCGACTTTCAAGCCGAGGATCGACTCACACCAGTGGCACGAGGGACAGCTCTGTGGGAAAGCCTCGTGGAAAAGCTCGTCGGAAAGCCTCGAGGGAAAGCCACAGATCCCTTGATCCAAGCGAAGGGAAGTGCGACACTGTTGCTACAGCTCGGAGGAAAGCGCACGTGCATGCCCCCACTCAAGACGAGGACTGACTCCCCTGGGGAGACTCCAGAAGTACCCCAAGATCCATGTCAGCACTGGAGAGGAATCCTCAGGTTCTGGCACCGACTCCACACAAGATCTTAGGCCCGGCATCGACGGAGAGGAATCATGAGTGGCCCCGCAACTCGCATGGGGACTGGCCTTTCCTGAGGCCACCAGAGCGGGTCCCTGTGGTCCCGTCGTAAGTCGAGAGCACCTGCCGCAACTCGAGAAAATCCAGGAGGTTCTCCTTCCAGGCGAGATGAGGCCCATTTGTGCTGAGGCGTCTCGAGGCTAATCAGACCTAACCTCTGGAACTTCCAAAGGGTCCTTCACAACCTTTCTGCAACTCAAGAAGTTGCCCGACATACCCGTCTCACTCGAGAGGAAGCACGAGAGTCCCGCCCACATCCAGAGAGCCCCGTTTCCGCCTCCTAGCTCGAGAGGAGGGATCCTTTCCCTGCGTGGTCGGAAAGAATTCCCGGCGTTCCGTCGCATCTCAAGAGGAGGCTCCCACAGGAAAGGCGAGAGGAAAACCAGGTCGTGCCGCATTCCCAGAGTCCCCAGATGTCTCAGTCCATTCCAGGGAAACCTCTTTTCCCTGCACTGCCTCGACTTTCAAGCGAGGATCGACTCACACCACGCTGTCACTTGAACAGCCCTGGGAAAGCCTCGTGGGAAAGCTCCTCGAGGGAAAGCCACAGATCCCTTGATCCAGCGAAGGGAAGTGCGACACTGTTGCTACAGCTCGGAGGAAAGCGCCGTGCATGCCCTCTCGAGACGAGGACTGACTCCCCTGGGGAGACTCCAGAAGTTTCCAAGATCCATGTCAGCACTGGAGAGGAATCCTAGGTTCTGGCACCGACTCCACACAAGGTCTTAGGCCCATCGACGGAGAGGAATCATGAGAGGCCCCGCAACTCGCATGGGGACTGGCCTTTCCTGAGGCCACCAGAGCGGGTCCCTGAGGTCCCCGTCGTAAGTCGAGAGCACATGCCGCAACACGAGAAAATCCAGGAGATTCTCCCCTCCAGGCGAGATGAGGCCCATTTACGCTGAGGCGTCTCGAGGCTAATCACATCTAACATCTGGACCTTCCAAAGGGTCCTTCACACCCTTGCTGCAACTCAAGAAGTTCCCCGACATACCCGTCTCCACTCGAGAGGAAGCAAGAGTCCCGCCACATCCAGGGGAGCCCCATTTCCGCCTCCTAACTCGGGAGGGATCCTTTCCCTGCGTGGTCGGGAAAGAATTCGCGGCATTCCCGTCACATCTCAAGAGGAGGCGCTCCACAGGAAAGGCGAGAGGAACTCCAGGGTCGTGCCACATTCCCAGGGTCCCCAGATGTCTCAGTCCATTCCAGGGAAACCTCTTTTCCCTGCACTGCCTCGACTTTCAAGCCGAGGATCGACTCACACCACGGTGGCACGTGGGAAAGCCCTGTGGAAAGCCTCGTGGGAAAGCCTCGTGGGAAAGCCTCGAGGGAAAGCCCCTGATCCCTTGATCCACGCGAAGGGAAGCGTGATATTGCTGCTACAGCTCGGAGGAAAGCGCACGTCATGCGCCCACTAGAGACAAGGACTGACTCCACTGAGGAGACTCCAGAAGTACTCCAAGATCCATGTCAGCACTGGAGAGGAAAGCTCAGGTTTCGGCACCGACTCCACACAAGATCTTAGGCCCCGGCATCGACGGGAGAGGAATCCCGAGAGGCCCCCGAGCAACTCGCATGGGGACTGGCCTTTCCTGAGGCCACCAGAGCGGGTCCCTGAGGTCATCGTCATAAGTCGAGAGCACCTACCGCAACTCGAGAAAATCCAGGAGGTTCTCCCCTCCAGGCGAGATGAGGCCCATTTCCCCTGAGGCGTCTCGAGGCTAATCACATCTAACGTCTCGAACTTCCAAAGGGTCCTTCACACCCTTGCTGCAACTCAAGAAGTTCCCCGACATACCCGTCTCCACTCAAGAGGAAGCTCGAGAATCCCGCCAACATCCAGAGGAGCCCCGTTTCGCCCCCTAGCTCGAGAGGTGGGATCCTTTCCCTGCGTGGTCGAGAAAGAATTCCTGGCGTTCCGGTCGCATCTCAAGAGGAGGCGCTCTCCACAGGAAAGGCGAGAGGAACTCCAGGGTCGGGCCACCATTCCCAGAGTCCCGCAGATGTCTCAGTCCATTCCAGGGAAACCTGTTTTCCCTGCACTGCCTCGAATTTCAAGCTGAGGATCGACTCACACCACGGTGGCACGTGGGACAGCCCTGTGGGAAACCCTCGAGGGAAAGCCCCTGATCCCTAGATCCACGAAGAGAAGCGTGACACTGCTGCTACATCTCGGGAAGAAAGCGCACGTGCATTCCCCACTCGAGACAAGGACTGACTCCGCTGAGGAGACTCCAGAAGTACCCCAAGATCCATGTCAGCACTGGAGAGGAATCCTCAGGTTCTGGCACCGACTCCACACAAGGTCTTAGGCCCTGGAATCGACAGGAGATAATCCCGAGAGGCCCCTGAGTAACTCGCATGGGGACTGGCCTTTCCTGAGGCCACCAGAGCGGGTCCCTGAGGTCCCCGTCGTAGACCGATAGCACCTGCCTCAACTCGAGAAAATCCAGGAGATTCTCCCCTCCAGGCGAGATGAGGCCCATTCGTGCTGAGGCGTCTCGAGGCTAATCAGAGCTAACCTCTGGAACATCCAAAGGGTCCTTCACACCCTTGCTGCAACTCAAGAAGTTCCCCGACATACCCGTCTCCACTGGAGAGGGAAGCACGAGAGTCCCCCCCACATCCAGAGGGGCCCCGTTTCCGCCTCCTAGCTCGAGAGGAGGGATCCTTTCCCTGCGTGGTCGGGAAAGAATTCCCGACGTTTCCGTCGCATCTCAAGAGGAGGCACTCTCCACAGGAAAGGCGAGAGGAACTCCAGGGTCGTGCCACATTCCCAGAGTCCCCAGATGTCTCAGTCCATTCCAGGGAAACCTGTTTTCCCTGCACTGCCTCGACTTTCATGCCGAGGATCGACTCACACCACGGTGGCACGTGGGACATCCCTGTGGGAAAGCCTCGTGGGAAACCTTAGATGGAAAGCCTCGAGCGAAAGCCACAGATCCCTTGATCCACGCGAAGGGAAGAGTGACACTGCTGCTACAGCTTGGGAGGAAAGGGCACGTGCATGCCCCACTCGAGACGAGGACTGACTCCACAGGGAGACTCCAGAAGTACCCCATGATCCATGTCAGCACTGGAGAGGAATCCTCAGGTTCCGGCACCGACTCCACACAAGATCTTAGGACCCGGCATCGACGGGGAGAGGAATCCCGAGAGGCCCCGAGCAAGTCGTATGTGGACTGGCCTTTCCTGAGGCCAACAGAGCGGGTCCCTGAGGTCCCCGTCGTAAGTCGAGAGCACCTGCTGCAACTCGAGAAAATCCAGGATATTCTCCCCTCCAGGCGAGATGAGGCCCATTTCCGCTGAGGCGTCTCCAGGCTAATTACACCTAACACCTGGAACTTCCAAAGGGTCCTTCACACCCTTGCTGCAACTCAAGAAGTTCCCCGACCTACCCGTCTCCACTCGAGAGGAAGCACGAGAGTCCCGCCTACATCCAGAGGAGACCCGTTTCCGCCTCCTAGCTCGAGAGAGGAGGGATCCTTTCCCTGCGTGGTCGGGAAAGAATTCCCGGCGTTCCCGTCGCATCTCAAGAGGAGGCGCTCCCACAGGAAAGGCGAGAGGAACTCCAGGGTCGTGCCACATTCCCAGACCGCAGATGTTTCAGACCATTCCAGGGAAACCTGTTTACCCTGCACTGCCTCGACTTTCAAGACTAGGATCGACTCACACCACGGTGGCACGTGGGACAGCCCTGTGGGAAAGCCTCGTGGGAAAGCCTCGAGGGAAAGCCTCTAGGGAAAGCCACAGATCCCTTGATCCACGCGAAGGGAAACGGGACACTGATGCTACAGCTCGGAGGAAAGGGCACGTGCATGACCCCACTCGAGACGAGTACTGACTCCCCTGGGAAGACTCCAGAAGAACCCCAAGATCCATGTCAGCACTGGAGAGGAATGCTCAGGTTCCGGCACCGACTCCACACAAGATCTTAGGCCCCGGCATCGACGGGAGAGGAATCCAGAGAGGCCCTCGAGCAACTCGCATGGGGACTGGCCTTTCCTGAGGCCAACAGAGCGGGTCCCTTTGGTCCCCCGTGCAAGTCGAGAGCACCTACCGCAACTAGAGAAAATACAGGAGGTTCTCCCTCCAGGCGAGATGAGGCCCATTTGTGCTGAGGCGTCTCGTGGCTAATCACACCTAACCTCTTGAACTTCCAAAGGGTCTTTCACACCCTTGCTGGAACTCAAGAAGTTCCCCGACATACCCGTCTCCACTTGAGAGGAAGCACGAGGGTCCCGCCCACATCTAGAGGAGCCCCGTTTCCGCCTCCTAGCTCGAGAGGAGGGATCCTTTCCCTGCGTGGTCGGGAAAGAATTCCCCGCAATCCGTCGCATCCAAGAGGAGCGCTCTCCACGGGAAAGGCGAGAGGAACCCCAGGGTGGTGCCACATTCCCAGAGTCCACCAGATGTCTCAGTCCATTCCAGGGGAAACCTATTTTCCCTGCACTGCCTCGACTTTCAAGCGAGGATCGACCCACACCACGGTGTGGCACGTGGGACATCCCTGTGGGAAAGCCTCGTGGGAAAGCCTCGTGGGAAAGCCCTCGAGGAAAGCCACAGATCCCTTGATCCACGCGAAGGGAAGCGTGACACTGCTGCTACAGCTCGGGAGGAAATCGCACGTGCATGCCCCACTCGAAATGCAGAATGACTCCCTGGGGAGACTCCAGAAGTACCCAAGATCCATGTCAGCACTGGGAGGAATCCTCAGGTTCCAGGCACCGACTCCACACAAGGTCTTAGGCCAGCATCGACGGGAGAGGAATCCCGAGAGGCCCCGAGCAACTCGCATGGGGACTGGCCTTTCCTGAGGCCACCAAGCGGGTCCCTGAGGTCCCCGTCGTAAGTGAGAGCACCTGCCAACTTGAGAAAATCCAGGAAGTTCTCCCCTCCAGGCGAGATCAGGCCATTTCCGCTGAGGTTCTCGAGGCTAATCACACCTAACCTCTGGAACTTCCAAAGGGTCCTTCACACCCTTGCTGCAACTCAAGAAGTTCCCCGATAACCGTCTACACTCAAGAGGAAGCACGAGAGTCCCGCCCACATCCAGAGGAGCCCCGTTTCCGCCTCCTAGCTCGAGAGGGGAATCCTTTCCCTGCGTGGTCGGGGAAAGAATTTCCCGGCGTTCCCCCTGCGTGTCGGGAAAGAATTCCCCGTTTCCGTCGCACCTGAGAGGAGGCGCTCTCCACAGGAAAGGCG
>NW_017195615.1:0-8844 GCF_001704415.2 Capra hircus
TTAGGTCCAGACCATTTCTGTCCTTTATTGAGCCCTTTGCATGAAATGTTCCCTTGGTATCTCTAATTTTCTTGAAGAGATCTCTAGTCTCTTCCCATTCTGTTGTTTTCCTCTATTTCTTTGCATTGATTGCTGAAGAAGCTTTCTTATCTCTTCTTGCTATTCTTTGGACTCTGCATTCAGATGCTTATATCTTTCCTTTTCTCCTTTGCTTTTCACCTCTCTTCTTTTCACAGCTATTTGTAAGGCCTCCCCAGACAGCCATTTTGCTTTTTGCATTTCTTTTCCATGGGGATGGTCTTGATCCCTGTCTCCTGTACAATGTCACGAACCTCATTCCATAGTTCATCAGGCACTCTATCTATCAGATCTAGGCCCTTAAATCTATTTCTCACTTCCACTGTATAATCATAAGGATTTGATTTAGGTCATACCTGAATGGTCTAGTGGTTTTCCCTACTTTCTTCAATTTGAGTCTGAATTTGGTAATAAGAGTTCATGATCTGAGCCACAGTCAGCTCCCGCGTCTTGTTTTTTTGACTGTATAGAGCTTCTCCATCTTTGGCTGCAAAGAATATAATCAATCTGATTTGGTGTTGACCATCTGGTGATGTCCATGTGTAGAGTCTTCTCAGGAGACAGGGTGCTATGACCAGTGCATTTTCTTGGCAAAACTCTATTAGTCTTTGCCCTGCTTCATTCCACATTCCAAGGCCAAATTTGCCTGTTACTCCAGGTGTTTCTTGACTTCCTACTTTTGCATTCCAGTCCCCTATAATGAAAAAGACATCTTTTTTGGGTGTTAGTTCTAAAAGGTCTTGTAGGTCTTCATAAAACCGTTCAACTTCAGCTTCTTCAGTGTTACTGGTTGGGGCATAGACTTGGATTACTGTGATATTGAATGGTTTGCCTTGCGAACAGAGATCATTCTGTCGTTTTTGAGATTGCATCCAAGTACTGCATTTCGGACTCTTTGTTGACCATGATGGCTACTCCATTTCTTCTGAGATTCCTGCCCACAGTAGTAGATATAATGGTCATCTGAGTTAAATTCACCCATTCCAGTCCATTTTTAGTTCACTGATTCCTAGAATGTCGACGTTCACTCTTGCCATCTCTTGTTTGACCACTTCCAACTTGATTCATGGACCTGACATTCCAGCCTCAGTGGAGAAATAACTCCAGAAAGAATGAAGGATGGAGCCAAAGCAAAAAATACCAGCTGTGGATGTGACTGGTGATAGAAGCAAGATCTGATGCTGTAAAGAGCAATATTGCATAGGAACCTGGAATGTCAGGTCCATGAATCAAGGCAAATTGGAAGTGGTCAAACAAGAGATGGCAAGAGTGAACGTCGACATTCTAGGAATCAGTGAACTAAAATGGACTGGAATGGGTGAATTTAAACTCAGATGACCATTATATCTACTACTGTGGGCAGGAATCCCTCAGAAGAAATGGAGTAGCCATCATGGTCAACAAAGAGGTCGAAATGCAGTACTTGGATGCAATCTCAAAACGACAGAATGATCTCTGTTTGTTTCCAAGGCAAACCATTCAATATCACAGTAATCCAAGTCTATGCCCCAACCAGTAACACTGAAGAAACTGAAGTTGAACGGTTTTATGAAGACCTACAAGATTTTTAGAACTAACCCCAAAAAGATGTCCTTTTCATTATAGGGGACTGGAATGCAAAAGTAGGAAGTCAAGAAACACCTGGAGTAACAGGCAAATTTGGCCTTGGAATGCATGGAATGAAGCAGGGCAAAGACTATAGAGTTTTGCAAGAGAAATGCACTGGTCATAGCAAACACCCTCTTCCAACAACACAAGAGAAGACTCTACACATGGACATCAACCAGATGGTCAACACCTGAAATCAGATTGATTATATTCTTTTGCAGCCAAAGATGGAGAAGCTCTATACAGTCAACAAAAACAAGACCAGGAGCTGACTGTGGCTCAGATCATGAACTCCTTATTGACCAATTCAGACTTAAAATTGAAGGAAAGTAGGGAAAACCACTAGACCATTCAGGTATGACCTACAATCAAATCCCTTATGATTATACAGTGGAAGTGAGAAATAGATTTAAGGGCCTAGATCTGATAGATAGAGTGCCTGATGAACTATGGAATGAGGTTTCGTGACATTGTACAGGAGACAGGGATCCAAGACCATCCCCATGGAAAAAGAAATGCAAAAAAGCAAAATGGCTGTCTGGGGAGGCCTTACAAATAGCTGTGAAAAGAAGAGAGGTGAAAAAGCAAAGGAGAAAAGGAAAGATATATAAGCATCTGAATGCAGAGTTCCAAAGAATAGCAAGAAGAGATAAGAAAGCCTTCTTCAGCGATCAATGCAAAGAAATAGAGGAAAACAACAGAATGGGAAAGACTAGAGATCTCTTCAAGAAAATTAGAGATACCAAGGGAACATTTCATGCAAAGAATGGGCTCTCGATAAAGGACAGAAATGGGTATGGACCTAACAGAAGCAGAAGATATTAAGAAGAGGTGGCAAGAAATACAGAAGAACTGTACAAAAAAGATCTTCACGACCTCAGATAATCATGATGATGTGATCACTAATCTAGAGCCAGACATCTTGGAATGTGAAAGTCAAGTGGGTCCTTAGAAAGCATCACTATGAACAAAGCTAGTGGAGGTGATGGAATTCCAGTGTGAGCTGTTTCAAATCCTGAAAGATAATGCTGTGAAAGTGCTGCCCTCAATATGCCAGCAAATTTGGAAAACTCAGCAGTGGCCACAGGGCTGGAAAAGGTCAGTTTCCATTCCAATCCGAAAGAAAGCAATGCCAAAGAATGCTCAAACTCATCTACTGCACAATTGCACTCGTCTCACATGCTAGTAGAGTAATGCTTAAAATTCTCCAAGCCAGACTTCAGCAATACATGAACTGTGAACTCCCTGATGTTCAAGCTGGGTTTAGAAAAGGCAGAGGAACCAGAGATCAAATTGCCAACATCGCTGGATCATGGAAAAATAAGAGAGTTCCAGAAAAACATCTCTTTCTGCTTTATTGACTATGCCAAAGCCTTTGACTGTGTGGCTCACAATAAACTGTTGAAAATTCTGAAAGAGATGGGAATGCCAGACCACCTAAGGTGCCTCTTGAGAAATCTGTATGCAGGTCAGGAAGCAACAGTTAGAACTGGACATGGAACAACAGACTTTTTCAAATAGGAAAAGGAGTACGTCAAGGCTGTATATTGTCACCCTGCTTATTTAACTTCTATGCAGAGTACATCATGAGAAACGCTGGACTGGAAGAAACACAAGCTGGATCAGATTGCCGGGGAGAAATATCAATAACTTCTGATTCACACAGTTGTAAGGAATAACTCAGAGACATCTCTTATACCCTTTCCCTAGTTTCCTCTAGTAGTTTCAATTTACAAATTTCAGTATATCATTACAATTATGATATTGACATTGACAACCCACTTGTCTTATTCTGATTTCTCCAGTTTTAGTCTACTGTCTGTGAGTGTGTGTGTTGAATTTTTACATATTTTTTTTAGAACTAAAAGTGTTCTCAGGAAGTCAGATTGTTCATTAGGCTGTTTTTACTGTCCAGAAAGATGCGGTCACTCGCGAGGTGGAATCTTTTACCAACTGAGGCTGAATGCAGCGGAAGCGCGTCTTCCAAATAAATAGGATGTTGTCCATAAATACCAAGAATTTATTGTAAATCTAAATATTTCGAGGGTTTATGAGAGTCTTGTCTTGGAGTAATGAATGTATAAACGATTGGTGGAACAATATTCAATAAAGCTTTTTTTTTTGAAGCTGGGACTATAAATGTAAAGATAAGACTTGCACTAAGGCCTATTAAATATAGCGTTATGTCTGATTTTCTTCTCTTTAGCTTCACCTAACTTAAAGTAAAACCAAAATATAAATCATATTCTGTAGCTCCATTTTCAGTGTTGCATTTATAGTTATGTCACTTAAATATTAAGTTATGTGCTATAAGGGAGTTAAATAAATAGATTAACTATTGAAAATAATTAAAGCACAGTGGGGTTAACTAGAGTCAAAGTAAACAATTTTCCATTGCGAAGAGCATAGGCTTCAAGCACTCTAACTTTCATTTGTAAGGTAATATCTGTAATATTTCTCCCTCAAACTGAATGCAATTGTACCACCACATATTGTGAATTTTCTTGGTATGAGTGACATTGGATCAAGGAGAAGGAAACGACATGGAACTTTTTATGACAATATTGGGAAAGAATTGCATATAGAGATAATAAGGGAGATAGGCCAAGGTAGAACATTTGAAATTAATTTTGACAAATTCTTACAATGATTTCCATAGAAAAATCCATCAAGAGACAGGGAATTTATATCACTCTTAAGGATTCAAAAATACAGTATGATGATGAAGGAAAAAAGTGTATTATTATCTCTTGAGCACGGAGCGAGCCTGTATTCTATGGTACCCCACTGAACCATTGCTATTTTTTCCCCATGGGTAAATTCAGGTTTAATTTCCTACTTGTTCTTCCTTTGTTCGAAGTTTTGGTTGTGAATCATTGAAAACAAACAAGGTGAAGTCTCAATACGATGTGCGGCACGTACAGTCAGAAAGTGTTCCAACAAATGTTATAAATTTTATCTTAGTTATTTTTAATCTGAGAGTAAAGGTGGATAATATGAGGGAAGGGCAATAAAGTAAATGGAAAAACCTACTGGCATTGGCAGACTTGCTTGATCCATTGTAATTTATTGTCAAAGTAAGACAAAGCTTCTGCACCCTGAAACCAATTTCACGTCTCAGACGTAGAAAAATGAGAGGCATAAAAAGATCATACTGGATCAAAAATGCCAGGAAGAGCGCCCTGGAGGTGAATGGAAGAGCTTTAGCGCATAGTAGCGGCCGACACGTGCTATTTCTTAGCTACTTAATAGCTAAGCAGAGGCTGAGGTCGCTCAGTTGGTGAAATTTAAATCAAATGGTGAGTTACCGAATTCCTTTCTAGAACCCAGGATATAACTGGCTGCCACTGACATTATACCTGACAGTGTAAAGCAATTTTTTCCCCAGAGATAGGAGAAAATAAGGAATATGCTTTATATCTCTAATGAAAAAAATTGAACAATCATATTAAGACCAATGGGAATACTATCCCTATTTCTATCATTGTTAGAGCTTATTCCATTTCCCCGCCCGCTCACAAAGTGTTCTCCGATTATAAAATTATCAACGGATATCAGTTCATATATTTATAGGAGCTGCTTTATTTTGGTCGGAGCGAGATACTATATGCGTTCTTTACTCTAATCGTCCTCACCCTCAACAGCACAGTAAACAAGGACAACAAGAGAAGAGACGCTGGGCTGCTCACATGTAAACCACTTAAATAAGGAAAAGTTTTTTTATTAGTGCTCTGCTCATATTCTGTTTTTGAATATTGGGTCTTGAATTACTTTTTCTAAATAACTCTGTTAGAAGATAATGAATATATATTATTCTTTCCTTTTTTAACTTAGAATAATTTGTGAAGATCAAATACTGTTGGCAGCATCAGAATGAGTCAATAACAGGTGGGGAGGAGAAAGCCGAAGAGCCGATCACAGAATAAAGAAAAGACTTAACGTTAGCAGACTACATGAATCCGGGAGAGTATGGCCTCTTTGGGAAGAAAAATATTAGTACCGTGAACAGGTTTGTGTTAGCGTTTTGTTTCAGCTTGGAACCTGGGTCTTTGTGTTGGGTTTTTGTCTGAATAACTGGTTGAATTTTATATGGTTTACTAATGTGATCCATTTATTTGATTGGAATGAGTCAGTTGACTATTGTTCGTATTCTATTGATGTTTGTGATTCTGATTGGGAAATATGGTTATTTTATCTTCTCATATTATGTAACTGATCGTCTTTGTTCAGTTATTGTGGTTCCCTTGGTCTGCAGTAAAAATAGTTAATGTGATTTGATTAGGAGATATGGGATTTTGCTCTCAAACTGTAGTCTTCTGGGTGTGTATTTCTTGTTTGGAGTTCGAGGGATTGGAAATGTAATGTGGTAATTGAAGTATAATTTTACATGCCTCACGAGCAGAGGATCTTGTTTAGAAAATTTCATTTAGTGTTACTTTTATTATGTGTTAGTTTGTACTTTTCATCTGTCTTTCATTGTTTTTTTTTTGTTTTTGTGGCGCTTTCGGTGGTCTTATGTTTTGTTCTATGATGCATAGGAATGTGTGATTATCTTCTAATAGTTGTCTGTTGCAAAGTAGATTAAAATCAATGATTTTAGAGTAATTGGATGCGTTATTGTTGTTCGTTTCCTGTAAGAAAATTAAGCAGTATAATATGTCATTTTAATGGACGTAGGCATGGGTGTTTAATTTTTCATTCTTTTACGCTATATTTTTGCAATGCTAAGAAAAGTATGAAAGAGACAATCAATTTAGGAATAAAGGCTATGCCACGATTGAGTGACAGTGGTTGATTGCGTGGTTTTGGCATGGTATATGGTATGTACTTAACATGTTCGGGTATCTGAATAGTCTCTATTGGCTATAGATTTATATGGAGTAGTCGACATAAGCACGAGTGCGGAGGAGAGTTCATTAGCTTTATTTGTAATCATTTCTATTATGTTTTGCCTAGTCAAATTCATTTTTAATTTATTGTGGTGTGCTGAATAATTGTTATTGTTTTTTCATTGTGAGCTACTTTTTTAGGGGCTAATCTTTTATATGTATTTTGCTCTTATATATATTAGTGATGCATTTTGTTGGTGTTACCATTTTTCCTAAATAGGATTTGTTTGTTGCTTGTAGAGATCATTAAATGCTTTTATTTATCTTTCAAGACCCGAACTTTATATCAAGCAATTAATTTAGTCATAGTACACGTTCTAGGATCCTTTTATTAGGTTAAGTCATGGCCGCAACATTGAGTTCACATGTCATGACGGCGATCGAGTTGTCTGTCGCTTTCGCTTAGAACATGGTAAATTAGAGGAAGAATGTTGTTTAGTTTTGAGCTGTTATAGATGGATTAATTAAATCAATCTGTGCAAGGACTGGCTTGATTTTAGAGGCTTGTAAAACGTTAAAGTCAGGTAGTAGCTGTAGGGAAGTCAAAAAGAATTATTAGAAGACAAGATTTAAAATTGTAGACTACTTTAATAGACAAATACAATTGCTAAAGCACTTAACGAGAATATTAATTTACCATACACCACAGATGCAATTACCCAAGAATAGAGGTATTAAAGACGGTCGCTATGCATCAGGGTAGTGAGGTCTAGGGGAAATGAAGACTTCGCGAATTTATTAAATCATTTGGGGCCGATCTTCTTGTCATCGATTGCCCTTGGTTTCTACTTTAGATATCGTTGATTAGTCATGTTAAATGACTGGTTTTTGTTTTTTTTTTTGGGCCTATGTATGACATTTTGATAATGACAGAACTGTTGGATTTCTTTATCAAAGTATACTAATATTAGTCATGTTATGGATTTACTGATAAATCCAAAGGTTCAACACTCTTTGAGGGTGGACCTGGGTTCATCTACGTATTGGGATTATTATTTTTACGAGGGTTTAATGTATGAGTCTGACACAATTTCTTATTTTTATATTGTATATTTCATGCATTTTAGCTGTTAAATTTGATGGCATAGACTCTTTAGGAGGAGCCGCTTGGGTTTGAGTGACTCATTGAAAATTGTATCGGATTGGAGATGAGTGTACGCATAATACGGATATCGAATAGTGGCATCGCTCCAGAATTGTCCTGTCTGAATAATCATTGCCTCATCTCTCTTTTTGTGTTTAGGAATTATTCACTATTGCATATTTTACCCTGTAAAGCATGAAAGCAACATCGTCATGTTAGAGTAGGAGATGCCTGAGTTTGCTTCCATATGTATTGTTAGGTTTTGGGCTATGTGTATGTGGGGTGTTGTTTAGTGTTCGTTGTATCTGTAATGTGTCTCGGATTTAATGAATATTTCATAAATAGTTTATTAATTTTATATGTAGACTAGGTGATAGGAAGGATGGAAAAGGAATAGAGAATAGATTATATAGGATTATGTACTATCTTGTCAAAGGCTTATGATTTAGGAATGTTTCACTTTTTTCAAGTGTTATTTTTCAGAGGATATAGATAATGTCATTTGAAAGTTTCAATGATCGGGGAATAAGTAATGTTTACTCTTAATGATATAAAGTTTTAGAAAACAAATAGAACTTTCTTTTTACGCTTTATTATACTTGTTTAGGTTGTACGGTTCGTTTATTTCATTTTTCAGATATTATATATTATCATAAGAAATATTGCATTTTTGAAAGAGATTGATGATGAGACAGATGGAATGTTATATGAATCTGAGATGGGGCGGGGAAGTTTATACAACAAAAAGTTTTCTCTTTCGGCTGCTGACTTTTATGTATAAATCTTTATACAAAAGTTTTTGTTGCTTTCTGTGTAACAACTGCTTTTTCTCCCTTTAATAAAACCATGTGGGTGTGTGCAGGAGTGGGCACTCTAGTGGGGAGTTGGGTGGACACTGGTTTATTTCTTGTTTGGGTGGTCATTTTCTTTTTGGTTTGTTGTGCTTTTTTTGTTGTGCTGCTCTTCAAAGGAAATGGAGGTAAATAATCTGTTGTTCAGATGGGTTTGATCCAGAAGATTCTTATTTAACTTCTAATCATGGATTAATTGTGGCAGGTAATGTCAACCTAAGATCAGGTTCTTAAACACTATCACCGAATGGATGGTATGGTAACGAAATATCCTTTTTCTATTGGCTTTTCATTATGGTATCAATAGACCACGTTAGCCAGTAAAGCATGCTTT
>NW_017195616.1:0-8844 GCF_001704415.2 Capra hircus
AAGGGTGTGAAGGACCCTTTGGAAGTTCCAGATGTTAGATGTGATTAGCCTCGAGACGCCTCAGGGGAAATGGCCTCAACTCGCGTGGAGAGCAAACCTCCTGGATTTTCTCGAGTTGCGGCAGGTGCTCTCGACTTACGACGGGGACCTCAGGACCCGCTCTGGTGGCCTCAGGAAAGGCCAGTCCCATGCGAGTTGCTCGCGGGCCTCTCGGGATTCCTTTCCCGTCAATGCCGGGCCTAAGACCTTGTGAGGAGTCGTTCCGGAACCTGAGGATTCCTCTCCAGTGCTTACATGGACCTTGGGGTACTTCTGAGTCCCCAGAGGAGTCAGTCCTCGTCTCGATTGGAGGCATGCACGAGCGCTTTCCTCCCGAGCAGTAGCAGCAGTGTCACGCTTCCTTCGCGTGGATCAAGGGATCTGTGGCTTTCCCACGAGGCTTTCCCACAGGGCTGTCCCACGTGCCACCGTGGTGTGAGTCAATCCTCGGCTTTAGAGTCGAGGCAGTGCAGGGAAAACAGGTTTCCCTGGAATGGACTGAGACATCCGGGGGACTCTGGGAATGGTGGCACGACCCTGGAGTTCCTCTCGCCTTTCCTGTGGAGATCGACTCCACTTGAGATGCGACGGGAACGCGGAATTCTTTCCCGCCACGCAGGTAAAGGATCCCTCCTCTCCAGCTATGAGACGAAACGGGGATCCTCAGGATGTGGGCGGGACTCTCGTGCTTCCTCTCGAGTGGAGACGGGTATGTCGGGGAACTTCTTCAGTTGCAGTAAGGGTGTGAAGACCCTTTGGAAGTTCCCGATGTTAGATGTGATTAGCCTCGAGAGGCCTCAGCGGAAATGGCCTCATCTCGCCTGGAGGAGAAACTCCTGGATTTTCTCGAGTTGGGCAGGTGCTGTCGACTTACGTCGGGACTTCAGGACCAGATCGTGGCCTCAGGAAAGGCCAGTCCCCTTGCGAGTTGCCGGGGCCTCTTGGTTTCCTCTCCCGTCCATTCCGGGGCCTAAGACCTTGTGTGGAGTCGGTGCCGGAACGTGAGGATTCCTCTCCAGTGCGGACATGGATCTTGGCGGTTCTTCTGGAGTCTCCCAGGTTAGTCAGTCCTAGTCTCGAGTGGGGCATGCACGTTCAATTTCCTCCCGATCTGTGGAATCAGTGTCACACTTCCCTTAGCATGTATCAAGGGATCTGCAGCTTTCCTCGAGGCTTTCCAATGAGGCTTTCCCACGAGGATTTTCCTCAGGCTGTCCCACGTGCCGCCGTGTGTGAGTCGATCCTCGGCTTAAAAGTCGAGGCAGTGCAGGGAAAACAGGTTTCCCTGGAATTGACAGAGACATCTGGGGGACTCTGGAATGGTGGAACGACCCTGGAGTTTCTCTAGCCTTTCCTGTGGAGAGGGCCTACTCTTGAGATGCGATGGGAACCCGGGAATGCTTTCCAGACCACGCAGGGAAACGATCCCTCCTCTCGAGCTATGAGGTGGAAACGGTGCTCCTCTGAAAGTGGGCGGGAAGATCTTGATACTCTCGAGTGTAGACGGGTATGTCAGAGAACTCCTTGAGTTGCAGCAAGGGTGTGAAGGACCCTTTGGAAGTTCCAGAGGTTAGGTGTGATTAGCCTCGAGACGCCTCAGCGGAAATGGGGCTCATCTCGCCTTTAAGGATGCCAAGATCCATGTCAGCACTGGAGAGGAATCCTCAGGTTCCGGCACCGAATCCACACAAGGTCTTAGGCCACGGCATCGACGGGAGAGGAATCCGAGAGCCCCCGAGCAACTCGCATGGGGAATGGCCTTTCTTGAGGCCACCAGAGCGGGTCCTCAGGTCCCCGTCTTAAGTCGATATCACCTGTCCCAACTCGAAAAAATCCAGGAGGTTCTCCCCTCCAGGCGAGATGAGGCCCATTTCCGCTGAGCGTCTCGAGGCTAATCACACCTAAACCTCTGGAACTTCCAAAGGGTTCTTCACACCCTTGCTGCAACTCAAGAAGTTCCCCGACATACCTGTCTCCACTCGAGAGGAAGCACGAGAGTCCCGCCCACATCCAGAGGAGCCCCGTTTCCGCCTCACAGCTAGAGAGAGGGTATCCTTTCCCTGCGTGGTCGGGAAAGAATTCCCGGTCTTCCCGTCACAACTCAAGAGGAGCGCTCTCAACAGGAAAGGTGAGAGGAACTCCAGGGTCGTGCCACCATTCCCAGAGTACCCCAGATATCTCAGTCCATTCAGGGAAACCTGTTTTCCCTGCACTGCCTCGACTTTCAAGCCGAGGATCGACTCACAGCACGGTGGCACGTGGGACAGCCCTGTGGGAAAGCCTCGTGAGAAAGCCTCATGGAAAGCCTCGAGGGAAAGCCACTGATCCCTTGATCCACTCGACGGAAGAATGACACTGCTGCTACAGCTCGGAAGGAAAGCGCTCTTCAATGCCCCACTCGAATGAGGACTGACTCCCTGGGGAGACTCCCGAAGTACCCCAAGATCCATGTCAGCACTGGAGAGGAATCCTCAGGTTCCGCACCGACTCCACACATCGTCTTAGCCCCGCATCGACGGGACAGGAATCCCAGAGGCCCCCGACAACTCGCATGGGGACTGGCTTCCTGAGGCCACCAGAGCGGGTCCCTGAGTCCCCGTCGTAAGTCGAGAGCACCTGCCGCAACTCGAGAAAATCCAGGAGGTTCTCCCTCCAGGCGAAATGAGCTCATTGCGCTGAGGCCTCTGGAGCTAATCACACCTAAACCTCTGAACTTCCAAAGGGTCCTTCACACCCTTGCTCCAACTCAAGAAGTTCCCGACATACCCGTCTCCACTCGATAGGAAGCGCGTGAGTCCCGCCCACATCCAGAGGAGCCCCGTTTCCGCCTCCTAGCTCGAGAGGAGGGATCCTTTCCCTGCGTCGTGGGGAAAGAATTCCCCGCGTTGCCGTCGCATCTCAAGAGGAGGCGCTCTCCACAGGAAAGGCGAGAGGAACTCCAGGGTCGTGCCACCATTCCCAGAGTCCCCCAGATGTCTCAGTCCATTCCAGGGAAACCTGTTTCCCTGCACTGCCTCTACTTTCAAGCCGAGGATCGACTCCCACCACGTGCCAGTGGGACAGCCTGTGGGAAAACATTCTGGGAAAGCCTCCAGGGAAAGCCTCAAGGGAAAGCCACAGATCCCTTGATCCACGAGAAGGGAAGCATGACACTGCTGCTACAGCTCGGGAGGAAAGCGCAGGTGCATGCCCCCCACTCGAGACGAGGACTGACTCCCCTGGGGAGACTCCAGAAGTACCCCAAGATCCATGTCAGCAAGGAGAGGAAACCTCAGGTTCTGGCACCGACTCCACACAAGTTCTTAGGCCCCGGCATCGACGGAGAGGAATCCCGAGAGGCCCCGAGCAACTCGCATGGGACTGGCCTTTCCTGAGGCCACCAGAGCGGGTCCCTGAGATCCCCGACGTAAGACGAGAGCACCTGTCGCAACTCGAGAAAATCCAAGAGGTTCTCCCCTCCAGGCGAGATGAGGCCCATTTCCGCTGAGGCGTCTTGAGGCTAATCACATCTAACATCTGGAACTTACAAAGGGTCCCTCACACCCTTGCTGCAACTCAAGAAGTTCCCCGACATACCCGTCTCCATTCGAGAGGAAGCACGAGAGTCCCGCCCACAAACTGAGGAGCCCATTTCCGTCTCCAGCTCGAGAGGAGGAATCCTTTTCCTGCGTGGGGGAAAGAATTCCCGCGTTCCCGTTGCATCTCAAGAAGAGGCGCTCTCCACAGGAAAGGCGAGAGGAACTCCAGGGTCGTGCCACCATTCCCAGAGACCCCAGATTTCTCAGTCCATTTCAGGGAAACCGGTTTTCCCTGCACTGCCTCGACTTTCAAGCCGAGGATCGACTCGCACCACGGTGGCACGTGGGACAGCCCTGTGGGAAAGCCTCGTGGAAAAGCCTCGTGGAAAGCCTCGAGTGAAAGCCACAGATCCCTTGATCCACGCGAAGGTAAGTTCGACACTGCTGCTACAGCTCGGGAGGAAAGCGAACGTGCAGGCCCCCACTCGAGATGAGGACTGACTCCCTTGGGAGACTCCAGAAGTACCCCAAGATCCATGTCAGCACTAGACAGGAATGCTCAGGTTCCGGCAGCGACTCCACACAAGATCTTAGGCCCCGGCATCGACGGGAGAGGAATCCCGAGAGGCCCCGAGCAACTCGAATGGGGACTGGCATTTCCTGAGGCCACCAGAGCGGTCCCTGAGGTCCCCGTCGTAAGTCGAGAGTGCCTGCCACAACTAGAGAAACTCCAGGACGTTCTCCCCTCCAGGCGAGATGAGGCCCATTTCCGCTGAGGCGACTTGAGGCTAATCACATCTAACATCTGGAACTTCCAAAGGGTCTTTCACACCCTTGCTGCAACTCAAGAAGTTCCCCGACATACCCGTTTCCATTCGAGAGGAAACACGCGAGTCCCGCCCACATCCAGAGGAGCCCCGTTTCCGCCTCCTGGCTCGAGAGGAGGGATCCTTCCCTGCGTGATCGGAATAAACTCCC
The DNA here is from genome assembly GCF_001704415.2 of Capra hircus. NCBI lineage: Eukaryota > Metazoa > Chordata > Mammalia > Artiodactyla > Bovidae > Capra > Capra hircus. The sequence continues at coordinate 4,536 of NW_017195616.1, forward strand.
GGCTTTCCCGTCGCATCTCAAGAGGAGGCGCTCTCCACAGGAAAGAGAGAGGAACTCCAGGGTCGTGCCACCATTCCCAGAGTCCCCAGATGCCTCAGTCCATTCCAGGGAAACCTGTTTTCCCTGCACTGTCTCGACTTTCAAGCCGAGGATCGACTCACACCACGGTGGCTCGTGGGACAGCCCTGTAGGAAAGCCTCGTGGAAAAGCCTCCTGGGAAAGCCTCGAGGAAAAGCCACAAATCCCTTGATCCACGCGAAGGGAAGTGTGACACTGCTGCTACAGCTCGGGAGGAAATCGCACGTGCATGCCCCCACTCGAGACGAGGACTGTCTACCCTGGGGGAGACTCCAGAAGTACCTCAAGATCCATGTCAGCACTGGAGAGAATCCTCAGGATCGGCACCGACTCCACACAAGGTCTAAGGCCCCGGCATCGACGGGAGAGGAATCCCGAGAGGCCCCGAGCAACTGCATGGGGACTGACCTTTCCTGAGGCAACCAGGGCGGGTCCCTGAGGTCCCCGTCGTAAGTGGAGAGCACCTGCCGCAACTCGAGAAAATCCAGGAGGTTCTCCCCTCCAGGAGAGATGAGGCCCATTTCCGCTGAGGCGTCTCGAGGCTAATCACATCTGACAACTGGAACTTCCAAAGGGTCCTTCACACCCTTGCTGCAACTCAAGAAGTTCCCCGACAAACCAGTCTCCACTCGAGAGGAAGCACGAGAGTCCGCCCACATCCAGAGGAGCCCGTTTCCGCCTCCAAGATCGAGAGGAGGGATCCTTTCCCTGCGTGGGGAAAGAATTCCCGGCGTTTCCGTCGCATCTCAAGAGGAGGCGTTCTCCACAGGAAAGCGAGAGGAACTCCAGGGTCCTGCCACCATTCCCAGAGTTCCCGAGATGTCTCAGTCCATTCTTGGGAAACCTGTTTTCCCTTCACTGCCCCAATTTCAAGCCGAGGATCGACTCACACCACGGTGGCACGTGGGACAGCCCTGTGGGAAAGCCTCGTGGGAAAGCCTCGAGGAAAAGCCACAGAACCATTGATTGACGCGAAGGGAAGCGCAACACTGCTGCTACAAATAGGGATGAAAGCGCACGTGCATCCCCCCACTCGAGACGAGGACTGACTCCGCTGGGAGACTCCAGAAGTACCCCAAGATCCATGTCAGCACTGGAAAGGAATCCTCAGGTTCCGGCACCGACTCCACGCAAGGTCTTAGGCCCTGGCATCGACGGGATTGGAATCCCGTGAGGCCCCCGAGCAACTCGCATGGGGACTGGCCTTTCCTGTGGCCACCAGAGAGGTCCCTGAGGTCCTCGTGGTAAGTCGAGAGCACCTGCCGCAACTCGAGAAAATCCAGGAGGTTCTCTCCTCCAGGCGAGATGACGCCCATTTCCGCTGAGCCGTCTCGAGGCTAATCACACCTAACCTCGGGAACTTCCAAAGGGTCCTTCAACCCTTGCTGCAACTCAAGAAGTTCCCCGACATACCCGTCTCCACTCGAGAGGAAGCTCGAGAGTTCCGCCCACATCCAGAGGAGCCCCGTTTCCCCCTCCTAGCTCGAGAGGAGGGATCCTTTCCCTGCGTGGTCGGGAAAGAATTCCCCGCGTTCCCGTCGCTTCTCAAGAGGAGGCGCTCTCCACAGGAAAGGCGAGAGGAACTCCAGGTCGTGCCACCATTCCCAGAGTCCCCCAGATGTCTCAGTCCATTCCAGGGAAACCTGTTTTCCCTGCACTGCATCGACTTTCAAGCGAGGATCGACTCACACCACGGTGGCACGTGGGACAGCCCTGTGGGAAAACTTCGTGTGAAAGCCTCCTGTGAAAGCCTCAAGGGAAAGCCACAGATCCCTTGATCCACGCGAAGGAACGTGATACTGCTGCTACAGCTTGGGAGGAAATCGCACGTGCATGCCCCATCTCGAGACGAGGACTGGCTCCCCTGGGAGACTCCAGAAGTACCCCAAGATCCATGTCAGCACTGGAGAGGAATCCTCAGGTTCCGGCAACAACTCCACACTAGGTCTTAGGCACCAGCATCGACGGGAGAGGAATCCCCAGAAGACCCCAAGCAACTCGCATGGGACTGGCCTTTCCTGATGCCAGCATGGCGGGTCCCTGAGGTCCCCGTCGTAAGTCGAGAGCACCAGCCGCAACTCGAGAAAATCCAGGAGGTTCTCCCCTCCAGGAGAGATGAGGCCCATTTCGCCGAGGCGTCTCGAGGCTAATCACATCTGACATCTGGAACTTCCAAAGCGTCCTTCACACCCTTGCTGCAACTCAAGAAGTTCCCCGACATACCCGTCTCCACTCGAGAGGAAGCACGAGAGTCCCGCCCACATCCAGAGGAGCCCGTTTCCGCCTCCTAGCTCGAGAGGAGGATCCTTTCCCTGCGTGTGGGGGAAAGAATTCCCCGTGTTCCCGTCGCAACTCAAGAGGAGGTGCTCTCCACAGGAAAGCGAGAGGAACTCCAGGTCGTGCCACCATTCCCAGAGTCCCCTAGATGTCTCAGTCCATTGTTTTCCCTGCACTGCCTCGACTTTCAAGCCGAGGTTCGACTCACACCACGGTGCCACGTGGGACAGCCCCTGTGGAAAGCCTCATGGGAAAGCCTCGTGGGAAAGACTCGAGGGAAAGCCACAGATCCCTTGATATACGCGAAGGGAAGCGTGACACTGCTGCTACAGCTCGGGAGGAAAGCGCAAATGTATGCCCCCACTCGAGACGAAGACTGACTCCCCTGGAGAGACTCCAGAAGTACCCAAGATCCATGTCAGCACTGGAGAGGAATCCTCAGGTTCCGGCACCGACTCCACACAAGATCTTTGGCCCGGCATCGAGGGAGAGGAATCCCGAGAGGCCCCAGAGCAACTCGCATGGGACTGGCCTTTCCTGAGGCCACCAGAGCGTGTCCCTGAGTCCCCGTCGTAAGTCGAGAGCACCTGCCGCAACTCGAGAAAATCCAGGAGTTCTCACCTCCAGGCGAGATGAGGCCCATTTCCGCTGAGGCGTCTCGAGACTAATCACACCTAACCTCTGGAACTTCCAAAGGGTCCTTCACACCCTTGCTGCAACTCAGTAAGATCCCCGACATACCAGTCTCCACTCGAGAGGAAGAACGAGAGTCCCGCCCACATCCAGAGGAGCCACGTTTCCGCCTCCTAGCTCGAGAGGAGGATCCTTTCCCTCGTGGTCGTAAAGAATTCCCGGCGTCCCGTCGCATCTCAAGAGGAGGTGCTCTCCACGGGAAAGGCGAGAGGAACTCCAGGGTCGTGCAACCATTCCAGAGTCCCCCAGATGTCTCAGTCCATTCCAGGGAAACCTGTTTTCCCTGCCTGCCTCGACTTTCAAGCCGAGGATCGACTCACACCAGTGGCACTGGGACAGCCCTGTGGATAAGACTCGTGGAAAGCCCTGTGGAAAGCCAGTCACAGAGGAACTCGAGGTCGTGCCACCATTCCCAGAGTCCGCCAGAAAATTCCTTGTCGGAATTTTATTGGCCTTCCGCGTAAACCTAGCTATTCAGCCTTTTCCTCCAGTTAATCTTCTTACTACCCTATAATTTTCTTAATCTAATCTTACATTAATAAAATACACAAGACTTTCCACGTCACGCCGTCCATCCGTCGAATTCCCTGGATGCAGCGTGGCTGGACACCGGCACACTGAGATATCTGGGGGACTCTTGGAATGATGGCACGACACTGGAGTTCTCTCGCCTTTCCTTGGAGAGCGCCTCCTCATGAGATGCGACGGGAACACCGCGGAATTCTTTCCGGAACATACAGGAAAGGATACCTGACCGCGAGGTACGAGCTGAAACGGGGCCTCCTCTGGATGTGGTCGGGACTCTTGTTCTTCCTCTCGAGTGGAGGGGTATGTCGGGGATCTTCTTGAGTTGCAGCAAGGTGTGAAGGACCTTTGGAAGTTCCAGAGTTAGGTGTGATTAGACTCGAGACGCCTCAGCGGAAATGGGCCTCATTTCGACTGCAGGAGAACCTCCTGGTTTTCTCGAGTGTCAGCAGGTGCTCTCCAGTTACGACCGGGACTTATGTAAACCCCTCTGGTCCGCTCAGGTAATGCCAGTCGACTTGGAGTTGCTAAGGCCTCTCGGATTCCCTCTCCGTCGATGACGGGGCCTAAGACCTTGTTTGGAATCGGTGCCCGAACCTGAGGTTTCCTCTCCAGTGCTGACATGGATCTTGGGGTACTACTGGAGTCTCCACAGGGTAGTCAATCTTCATCTCCAATGGGGGCATGCACGTGCCGCTTTTCTCCCGAGCATTAGGAGCACAGTCAATTTTCCCTT
>NW_017195617.1:0-8843 GCF_001704415.2 Capra hircus
AGAAACACAAGCTGGAAAAGATTGCCAGGAGAAATATCAGAAAAAGTTGGCTTAAAGCTCAACATTCAGAAAACGAAGATCATGGCTTCTGGTCCCATCACTTCATGGGAAATAGATGGGAAACGGTGGAAATAGTGTCAGACTTTATTTTTGGGAGCTCCAAAATCACAGCAGATGGTGACTGCAGCCATGAAATTAAAAGATGCTTACTCCTTGGAAGAAAAGTTATGACCCAACTAGATAGCATATTCAAAAGCAGGGACATTATTTTGCCAACTAAGGTCCATCTAGTCAAGGCTATGGTTTTCCCAGTGGTCATGTATGGATGTGAGAGTTGGACTGTGAAGAAGGCTGATGGCCGAAGAATTGATGCTTTTGAGCTGTGGTGTTGGAGATGACTCTTGAGAGTCCCTTGGACTCCAAGGAGATCCAACCAGTCCATTCTGAAGGAGATCAACCCTGGGATTACTTTGGAGGGAATGATGCTGAGGCTGAAGCTCCAGTACCTTGGCCACCTCATGTGAAGAGTTGACTCATTGGAAAAGACTCTGATGCTGGGAGGGATTGGGGCAAGAGGAGAAGGGGACGACTGATGATGGGATGGCTGGATGGCATCACGGACTCGATGCACATGAGTCTGAGTGAACTCTGGGAGATGGTGATGGGTGGGGAGGCCTGGCGTGCTGCGATTCATGGAGTGGCAGAGTCGGACACGACTGAGCGACTGAACTGAACTGAACTTTGTACTAGGTATTATAAGGAATGTGGAGATGATTTAAAGCATGTGGGAGTATCCCCTTAAGTTACATGCAAAGACTGCACCATTTCATATAATGGACTTGCGCACCCCTGGATTTTGCTATCTGCAGGTGCAGGGTTCCCAGACCCAATCTCCCAAGGGTAACAAGGAGATAGGACGGGCCTTCTCATGACTTCTACTGCTCCCCCTGCCTTGGACGCTGTCTCAAGTACCACCGCCCAACTCCTGAGCTGCCATGGTCCACAGTTTCTCTGCCAGGCTCTCCTGACCATGATGTCAGAAATCACAGCCTCCCCCAACTCACATGCCATATTCAGCTCCAGAGCTATTGGGCTGCTGTATTTTGGCTTCTAGAACAACATGGAGTGTCTGTCAGTGCTACATGTCTGCTGCGTAAATAAACAGTAACTGTTATTAAACAACCGTTTATCTGTATCTCAAGCTTGACCCACTCATTCCTGGCTCCCCAGGTACTTACACTTGATCTTAGCCAAAAGGCTGAGAAGCAGTTTCTCCAAGCATTTAATGACTTCCAAATCTGAATGAATTAAAACTATCAGGCAAGAGAGAAAGTAGGCCAGTATGTAGCTGGATGCTGACAGGGGCGGTGGTGCTCATTGAAATTAAGGTTTGTAACACAATTTCTCTCCATGTAATACACTTGTTGATAGCTTCCATACCATTAACACGTTTCATAGACATTAAAGGACATTCTAAAGTTTTCATTTGACCATTTGTGATACCAGATCACATTTCATCAGTAGCATATCATAGTTTGTTTGGTTCTGTGTAAATGATGGCCCTGGTGGTAAAGGTCCCTCCTGCCAATGCAGAAGACCTAGGAGATGCAGATTCCATCTCTGGGTCAGGAAGACCCCCTGGAGGAGGGCATGGCAACCCACTGCAGTATTCCTGCCTGAAGAATCGTATGGACAGGGAAGAATGGCGGGCGACAGTCCATAGGGTTGCAAAGAGTCAAGCATGACTGAAGCAACTGAACACACACACACGCACCTATGTATATAAATATATCTTTTATATTGGTATGAAAAATAATGCTGTGGGACTTCCCTGGTAATCCAGTATTTAAGACTCCTCACTTCCAGGCCAGGGGCATGGCTTCAATCCCTGGTCAGGGACCTGTGATCTCACATGCCCCTGGATGTGACCAAAATAAAAGGAATAATGTTGTGTCTTACAGCTGATGTCATTTAGGTTTAAAGAAAATTCCTATTTTTCGTAAGCAGAATCCAGCGTACTAAATTCATGTCACAAGTCACTAATGGGATGCAAGCTGCACTATATAGGCAAATGGTTTATACAGGGATTGACACATTGGCTTGCTTCCTGTTTTGTTTTGTTTTGTTTTTTCAACCAGCAAGCTAAGATCGATGTTTAAATTTTAGTTTTTTTTTTTTAAACTTAAAAATACGTTTAATATTTTTACATTTTATTTTTTTAATTTGTGGGAAACAAAGGAAAGTTTTGTGACATGTGAAAATTATATGATATCTAAATTTCAGTGTCACAAAGAAAGTTTTATTGGAACACAGACGTTATCATTTGCCACTGCCTGAGGTCATTTCACCCCGTTAATGGGAGAGTCCTCATGTCCCTTAGTGCCTGGTTACTCTCTAGACCTTTACAGAGAAATTTTGCAGACTCATGGCTGCAGAGAACAAAAGGAAGCATTCCAAACCCCATGGCTCACCAGCTCCTGAAGTCCAGTTGACTGAGTGCAGCTAAACACTTCCTACTCTGAGACCAAGTGGAGGGTGAAGCTGGAGTGTCTTTGTCTCCACGTCCCAGAAAGATTCTCTGGGAATAGCAGAACCGCTTCCTGTGTCCAGTGTCCATGGAACTTCTTCTACCTGGCTCTCCAAAAAGCTTTTCCCAGTGAGGCTGCATCAGGAGATTCCAAGCCTTTTAAAGCCAATTCTAGTCCAATCCATAGTACCGAAACTGGGCTCCAATCATGTTTCTGAACCAGTTTTTCCCCATGGGATCTTTCAACTAGAAACATTTCTAGCAAAATGTTAGAGGGAGGAAAGAATGTGGGTGGGGCTTCAGGGCGCCTCCCAGGGCCTATTTTCCAGGTCTCAGTGTGGTGAGAGTCCCCACTTCCCTCTCTGGCATCCAGAGGCCAGCACCTTTTCTCCAGTTTATCTGCATCATTAGTTATTTGGGTTCAATAGCTTGAGGGCAGGGGAAGGTGGTCCACACAGCTATGCCAACAGGGCATGGGCTAATGTCAGCAACCTAAAAACTCAAGGGCTCTCTTCCAATGCCAGAAAATTCTCCAGCTGCAAACAGGAACCCCTGTCCTCTTCCAAGGGCAAGGGGGTGGGTGGGTGTGGGGGGAGGCAGGGTGAGGAGGTCAGGAAGCAAGCTTACTCCCAAGTGACCTGCGCTTGAAGACTCAGCACCTGCTGGATTCCCAGGATTCTCACTGTGGATCTTCATGCTGAACCCCAGGAGCTTTTTCTAGGCAGGACTCACGCTGTCTTAAAACCATGTCAGGGGTGTCAGGTCACACCCTCACCCCCTTCCTGCTCCTTCCCCCTTACTCGCCCTCTTCTCTGTCCTCCTTTGCAGCACCTAGATTATATCTCAAGCTTTCCCTCCCACTGCCTTTACAGCCCTGTGCACACAGATTCGTGGGTTTCAGAGAGGGTTTCAGAGAAGAAATATGTGTATTTCCATTCATTATAAGGTAACAGTGTCGCTGAATTAGAATAAAAATGATGTTCACTAATGAATGTGATCTAAAGTGCTGTAACCAATATAACATAAAAAATACTGTTCTTATCAAATCAAAATGTGTTCACCTTAAATTTGCAGAATATATGTCCATTACATCTCAATGAAACAGGGGAAACAATAAAAACTGACCATTAGAAAGAGCTCATTTCATGCTCTTTTAAGAAGCTTGATGGTCAGTGCTGTGCCTAGTTGCTCAGCTGTGTCTGACTTTTTGTGACCCCATGGACTGTAGCCAGCCAGGCTCCTCTGTCCATTGAATTCTCCAGGGAAAATTGCTGGAGTGGGTTGCCATGTCCTTCTCCAATGTTGGTGACTATCAGAACCCAAGGCTAGGGACTTCCTGGAAGTCCAGTGGTTGAGAATCTGCCTTCCAATGCAGAGAATGTGGGTTTAACACATGGGTAAGACCCCACATGCCAGAGGGCAGTAGAGTGGAAAAAGGATCCTGCATGCCATGACTAAGACCTAAAGCACCAAATAAGTGAATAAAACTAAATAGTTTTTAAAACTCTATGCTCTTTACATTCTTCTGGATATGTTTGAAAGCATGATATTATAGATTTATTTATTTATGGACACACCATGAGACTTCCTGCAGGAGCTTAGTTTCCTGACTAGGACTGAACCCAGGTCACCAGGTTGAAAGCATTGAGCACTAACTACTGGTTTGCCAGGGAATTCCTAGTTTGATTTACTTAGAGGGCTTATTTTCATTGTTTGCCAAAAGGTACAGTTTTTGCAGTGTTTACACTTACAACAGAAACATTTTGGATGTCAATTGTAAAATGTTTGCAAAACTTAGGGAAAAGGAAGGAACATTTTGACTACTGATTTATGCTTCTAGGCTCTCCTGATGGCTCAGAGCGAAAAAATCTGCCTGCAGTACAGAAGACTGGGGTTTAATCCCTGGGTCAGGAAGATCTCCTGGAGAAGGAAATGGCTATCCACTCCAGTTACGCTTGCCTGGAGAATTCCATGAACAGAGGAGCCTGGTGAGGTACTCTCCATGGTTTGCAAAGAGTCAAACACAACTGGATGACTAAGACTTTCACTTTCATATGTGTCTAAAGATTGCTCAAATCTCAGAATCACCTGGGACATTATTAAACATAGAGATTCCAAGGCTGCATATCACACCCAAGAAACTCAAATTGCCTAGGAGGGGCCATGGGAATCTGAAAGTTCAATGTTTGCCTCACTTGATTCTGAAGTGAAGTGAATCTCAGGGTGTAAAATCATCCAATAATTTTGGAAAGATTGGTCACTGGTGGCTCAGCAGTAAAGAATCCACCTCTTAATGCAGGAGACCTGGGTTCAGTCTCTGGGTCGGAAAGATCTGCTGGAGGAAGAAATGGCAACCACTCCAGTATTCTTGCCTGAGAAATCCCATGGACAGAGAAGCCTGGCAGGCTACAGTCTATGGGGTCACAAAAGACTCAGACACAACTTAGCAACTAAATTGCAACAGTGAATGTGAGAGGTGCTCAGTTGTGTCCAACCCTTTGTGACCGCACGGACTATATATTGTCCATGGAATCCTCCAGGCTAGAATACTGGTGTGGATAGCCTTTCGTGTCTCCAGGCGATCTTCCCAACCCAGGGATCAAACCCAGGTCTCCCACATTGCAGGCAGATTCTTTACCAGCTGAGGCACAACGGGAGTCCAAGCAACAATAAGAGTATGCTCAAAATACCCAAGAATCTACTCCTTCAGGAGACCCTAAGGGTTGAGAGTCAGGAATTTATTTATTTCTTCATGTGACACACTGAGCACCTGCCTTGGGAGGAGCAGGTTTTTGGCAATTCAATAAACCAATCAGATGTTGTAGCTTGATCTGGGAGCTTCATCCTCCTCACCACCCTTCAGAGATTCTAGGAGCTCCACATCCTCTTTGGGGGCTTCTGGATGTCCTTTGTATTGAAGGAAGTTAGGGTATAAGCAAAGCTCAGACATCTGGATGCAAACATCTCCGTTTGGGCCACACTTTCAAATCTGGGCTGTGCTTCTTAACCGTCAGAGAATCTAAGGAATTGCCTATGTGTCTTGTGCAAAAACACATTCTCATCCAACAGTTGTGGGTGGGGCCTGAGAGTCTGAGTTTCTCACAGGCTCCAGGTGTTGCCCAGGCTGCTTATGGTGCCCCATTAAGCAGTGAATAACAATGGAAACAGTGTCAGACTTTTTCTTGAGCTCCAAAATCACTGCAGATGGTGATTGCAACCAAAAAAGTTAAAAGACGCTTAATCCTTAGAAGAAAAGTTATGATCAACCTAGAGAGTATCTTCAAAAGCAGAGACATTACTTTGCCGACTCAGGTCCATCTAATCAAGGCTGTTGTTTTTCCTGTGGTCATGTATGGATGTGGGAGACGAACTGTGAAGAAGGCAGAGCGCTGAAGGATTGATGCTTTCAAACTGTGATGTTGGAGAAGACTCTTGAGAGTCCCATGGACTGCAGGGAGATCCAACCAGTTCATTCTGAAGGAAATCAGCCCTGGGAATTCTTTGGAAAGAATGATGCTACAGCTGTAACTCCAGTACTTTGCCACTCATGCGAAGAGTTGGCTTATTGAAAAGACCCTGATGCTGGGAGGGATTCGGAGCAGGAGGAGAAGGAGACGACAGAGGATGAGATGGCTGGATAGCATCACTGACTCGATGGACGTATGTCTGAGTGATTTCCGGGAGTTGGTGACGGACAGGGAGGCCTGGCATGCTGCGATTCATGGGGTCACAAAGAGTCAGGCACGACTGAGAGACTGAACTGAATTGAACTAGAGAACTTTTGAAAACTACTTATGCTCTGTTTGATTCTGCCGATCTTACTCCATGCCCACAGAATCAGTATTTCCAAAAATTGGTCCAGGGAGTCAACGTTATTAAAGGTCTCAGATATTTCCAAGGAGCAGGTAGGGTGCAAATGTACAGCCAGGCAAATCACCCTACCATCAACCCTGTTTGGGCTTCATTGTGCCCTGCAAAATCCATATGTTGGGGGGACTTTCCCAAAGGTCCAGTGACTAAAACTCTCCACTCCCAGTGTAGGGGCCTGGACTTCTGTGGGAACTAGATCCCACCTACCGCCAGGAAGACCAAAGACTCCACATACCACAATTGACACTGGTACCGTCAAATAAATTAATTTCATTAAAAAATATCTGTAGAATTTCTAACCCCCAACACATTGGAATGTAACCCTATTTGTAGATTATACTTTAAGGAGGTGATTAAGTTAAAACAAGGTCACGAGAGTGGGCCGTAGTCCAATCTGATGGTTCTCTATATAAAAAGAGAGAGGGAAATTCCGTGGAAGGCAAGTGGTTAGGGCTCAGAACTTTCACTGCCAATCCCTGGTCTGGAAAGTAGACCCAGAAGAAAAGCAGCATGGCCAGAAGATAAAAAGGAAATTAGGACAAAGACATCAAGGATGTATGGACATACAGGGACAGAGGACATAGGAATGCAGCTGTCTGCTCATCACGGAAAGAGATTTCCGGAGACACCACACTGTCAGCACCTTGATGCTGGACTGCTAGCCTCCAGAACTCGGAGAAAACAATCTCCTGTTATTTAAGTCTCGTGTATTTCTGGTCGCCACCTTAGTACATCAATGTGTTCTTTCGATCAGGAGTCCCTAGAGAGGGCTCACCTCAAGGACAGGTAGTGGGTATGCAGGTGATGACTCAGCTCCCAATATCGACACAGGCTGACTCTCAGACATCAACAAATGCCCATGCACCCACCCAGATTATCCAGGACACAGCCTGCCTCTGTGAACTTCTGGCAGACCACAGCTGCTAAAGGTCCCCATCCAACTCTTTCTGACACCAACTTTTTTACTTCTCTCCTACACTGTGAGGGACAGAAACTTGAGAACAGAGCGAGTCCTGTGCTTCAAACCATCCTGGATGTGATGGGGAGTATGTGTTTTATCAGGGAAAAAAAAAGGAAGAAAACTCACAGCTATCTTGCAGATCTTATTACCAGGTGTACAGAAAAACCTTGCCATGTTAGGGTTAGATTCAGAGATTATAACTAGCACTGGTTCAGTTTTTATGACATGGCTTCAGTGCCTCTCCATCTACATTAGATGGAATGCCACTCAGTAATTACCCACCATCCTGCAAATCATAGGTAAACCATTCTTGGAATGCTTCTTTGTCTACTGTGGCTCAAGACACACCAAGTACTTTTTCACCATTCAGTGTTTCAGTGCTACCGACAACTTCCACTGCTTCCTTTGGGTACGACACGTCATCACACCAATGTGTCTTGTAACTACTAGCTTGCACTCTAGAGAACATATCTCTCTTCTGACTGAGACCTGAGATGTAGAGCATGCATCTCACCACTATTAAGACCCCATTCTAAGCACACATGCCACCTTCTGCAGTGGCTAAACTCTGGAGGAAATGTGACAACACTATTGATCCTGTATTCTAGAACACACATCTTACCATTGCTGAACCAGTGTTCTACAGCAGGCTTAGCACAGCTACTGAGCTTGCATTCTGAAAGTAGCATCCTACCTCTACTGAGTTGACATTATATGGCATACATGATCCAACTTCTGGGTTTGCACTATGGAATACATATTATGCCACTACAGAGCAAGCTCTAGTGTACACATGACCACGTACTGATCCCCACATCAAAGGGTAATGCTGAAAATTATTCAAAGTACTGCACTATTGTGCTCATTTCACATACTAAGCAAGATAATGCTCAAAATTCTTTGTGCTAGGCTTCAAAGTATTTGAACCAAGAACTTCCAAATATATATGATGGATTTAGAAAAGGCAGAGGAATGAGGGCTATACTGCCCACGTTCATTGCCTACTAGAGAAAGTAGGAAGTCAAGAGATACCTGAATAACAGGCAAGGTGGACCTTGGAATATCTATGAAGTATGGCAAAGGCTAACAGAATTCCCTAAGAGAACTCACCATTGATAGGAAACACCCTCTTCCAACAACACAAGAGATGACTCTTGAGATGGTCATTGCTGAAATCAGACTGATTATGTTCTTTGCAGCCGAAGATGGAGAAGCTCTATGCAGTCAGAAAAATAAAACAAGACTGCGCAGTGACATGGCTCAGATGAGCAATGCCTTAAAGAAAACTTCAGCCTTAAATTGAAGAAAGTATGGAAAACCACTAGACCATTGGTTGACCAAAATCAATCCCTTATGATTACACAGTGGATGTGAAAAATAGATTTGAGGGATTAGATCTCATAGACAGACTGCTTGGAGAACTATGGGAGAAATTGGCAAGGGGACATTCTGCATGAGACAATGAAGAAAACCATACCCAAGAAA
>NW_017195618.1:0-8843 GCF_001704415.2 Capra hircus
TGTCTAAGTCGAGAGCACTGCCACAACTCTAGAAAATCCAGGAGGTTCTCCCTCCAGGCGAGATGAGGCCCATTTCGCGCTGAGGCATCTCGAGGCTAATCACACCTAACGTCTGGAACTTACAAAGGGTCCTTCACACCTTGCTGCAACTCAAGAAGTTCCCCGACATACCCGTCTCCACTCGAGAGGAAGCACGAGAGTCCCGCCCACATCCAGAGGAGCCCCGTTTCCGCTCCTAGCTCGAGAGGAGGGTTCCTTTCCCTGCGTGTTAAGGAAAGAATTCCTGGCCTTCCCATCGCAGCTCAAGAGGGGGCGCTCTCTACAGGAAAGGCGAGAGGAACTCCAGGGTCGTGCCACGATTCCCAGAGTACCCCCCAGATGTCTCAATCCACTCCAGGGAAACGTGTTTTCCTTGCACTGCTCGACTTTCAAGCCGAGGAATGACTCACACCACGGTGGCACGTGGGACAGCCTGTGTGAAAGCCCAGTGGGAAAAGCCTCGTGGGAAAGCCTCGAGGAAAAGCACAGATCCCTTGATCCACGCAAAGGGAAGTGTGACACTGCTGCTACAGCTCGGGAGGAAAGCACAGTGCATGCCCCACTCGAGACGAGGACTGACTCCCCTGGGGAGACTCCAGAAGTACCCCAAGACCATGTCAGCACTGGAGAGGAATCCTCAGGTTCCGGCACGGACTCCACAAAGATCTTAGGCCCCGTCATTGACGGGAGAGGAATCCCGAAAGGCCCCGAGCCACTCGCATGGGGACTGGCCTTTCCTAAGGCCACCAGAGCGGGTCCCTGAGGTCCCATTGTAAGTCGAGAGCACCTGCCGCACTCGAGAAAATCCAGGAGGTTCTCCCTTCCAGGCAAGATTAGGCCCATTTCCGCTGAGGCATCTCGAGGCTAATCACACCTAAACTCTTGACTTTCCAAAGGGTCCTTAACACCCTTGCTGGCAACTCAAGAAGTTCCCCAACATACCCGTCTCTACTGGAGAGGAAGCACGAGAGTCCCGCCCTCATCGAGAGGAGCCCCGTTTCCACCTCATAGCTCGAGAGCAGGATATTTCCCTGCGTGGTCGGGAAAAGAAATCCCAGGCGTTCCCGTCGCATCTCAAGAGGAGGTGCTCTCCACAGGAAAGGCGAGAGGAACTCCAGGGTCGAGCCAGCATTCCAGAGTCCCCCAGATGTCTCAGTCCATTCCAGGGAAACCTGTATTCCCTGCACTGCCTCGACTTTCAAGCCGAGGATCGACTCACACCAAGGTGGCACGTGGGACAGCCCTGTGGGAAAGCCTCGAGGGAAAGCCTCGTGGGAAAGCATCGAGGGAAAGTTGCAGATCCCTTGATCCACGCGAAGGGAAGCATGACACTGCTGGCTACATCTCGGGAGGAAAGCGCACGTGTCATGCCCCCACTTGAGACGAGGACTGACTCCCCTGGGGCGACTCCAGCCGTACCCCAAGATCCATGTCAGCACTGGAGAGGAATCCTCAGGTTCCGGCACCTACTCCACACAAGGTCTTAGGCCCCCGGCATCGACGGGAGAGGAATACGGAGAGGCCCCCAAGCAACTCGGCTTGGGGACTGGCCTTTCCTGAGGCCACCGGAGCGGGTCCGTGAGGTCCCCGTCGTAAGTCGAGAGCACCTGCCACAACTCGAGAAAATCCAGGAGGTTCTCCCCTCCAGGCGAGATGAGGCCCATTTCCCCCTGAGGCATCTCGAGGCTAATCACACCTAACTTCTGGAACTTGCAAAGGGTCTTTAAACCCTTGCTGCAACTCAAGAAGTTCCCCGACATACCCGTCTCACTCGAGAGGAATCACGAGAGTCCGGCCCTCATCCAGAGGAGCCCCGTTTCCGCCTTCTAGCTCGAGAGGAGGGATCATTCCCTGCGTGTCGGGGAAAGAATTCCTGGCCTTCCCATCGCAGCTCAAGAGGGGGCGCTCTCCACAGGAAAGGCGAGAGGAACTCCAGGGTCGTGCCACGATTCCCAGAGTCCCCCAGATGTCTCAGTCCACTCCAGGGAAACGTGTTTTCCTTTCACTGCCTCGACTTTCAAGCCGAGGAATGACTCACACACGGTGGCACGTTGGACAGCCATTTGGGAAAGCCTCGTGGGAAAGCCTCGTGGGAAAGACTCGGGGGAAAGCCACAGATTCCTTCATCACGCGAAGGGAAGCGTGACACTACAGCTACAGCTCGGGAGGAAAGCGCACGTGCATGCCCCAACTCGAGACGAGGACTGACTCCCTTAGGGAGACTCCAAAAGTACCCCAGGAACCATGTCAGCACTGGAGTGGAATTCTCCGGTTCCTGCACCGACTCTACACAAGGTCTTAGGCCCCAGCATCGACGGAGAGAGGAATCCCGAGTGGCCCCATGCAACTAGCATGGGGACTGGCCTTTCCTGAGGCCACCAGAGCGGTCCCAGAGGTCCCGTCGTAAGTCGAGAGCACCTGCCGCAACTAGAGAAAATCCAGGAGGTTCTCCCTTCCAGGCGAGATTAGGCCCATTTCCGCTGAGGCATCTCGAGGCTAATCACAACTAACCTCTTGACTTTCCAAAGGGTCCTTCACACCCTTGCTGCAACTCAAGAAGTTCCCCAACATACCCGTCTCCACTGGAGAGGAAGCACGAGAGTCCCGCCCTCATCCGGAGGAGCCCCGTTTGCGTCTCATAGCTCGAGGGCAGGGATATTTCCCTGCGTGGTCGGGAAAGAATTCCCGGCGTTCCCGTCGCATCTCAAGAGGAGGCGCTCTCCACAGGAAAGGCGAGAGGAACTCCAGGGTCGTGCCACCATTCCCAGAGTCCCCAGATGTCTCAGTCCATTCCAGGGAAACCTGTTTTCCCTGCACTGCCTCGACTTTCAAGCCGAGGATCGACTCACACCACGGTGGCACGTGGGACAGCCCTGTGGGAAAGCTTCGAGGGAAAGCCTCGTGGGAAAGCCTCGAGGGAAAGTTGCAGATCCCTTGATCCACGCGAAGGGAAGCATGACACTGCTGCTACATCTCGGGAGGAAAGCGCACGTACATGCCCCCACTCGAGACGAGGACTGACTCCCTGGGGCGACTCCAGACGTACCCCAAGATCCATGTCAGCACTGGAGAGGAATCCTCAGGTTCCGGCACCTACTCACACAAGGTCTTAGGCCCGGCATCGACGGGAGAGGAATCCCGAGAGGCCCCCAAGCTACTCACATGGGGACTGGCCTTTCCTGAGGCCACCAGAGCGGGTCCCTGAGGTCCCCGTCGTAAGTCGAGAGCACCTGCCGCAACTCGAGAAAATCCAGGAGGTTCTCCCTCCAGGTGAGCTGAGTCCCATTTCCGCTGAGGTATCTCGAGGCTAATCACACCTTACTCTGTGAACTTCCAAAGGGTCCTTCACACCCTTACTGCAACTCAAGAAGTTCCCCGACATACCCGTCTCAACTCGAGAGGAAGCACGAGAGTCCCGCACACATCCAGAGAAGCCCCGTTTCCGCCTTCTAGCTCAAGAGGAGGATCCTTCCCTGCGTGTCGGGATAGAATTCCCGATGTTCCGTCACATCTCAAGAGGAGTCGCGCTCCACAGGAAAAGGTGAGAGGAACTCCAGGGTCGTGCCACCATTCCCAGATTCCCCTGGATCTCTCAGTCCATTCCAGGGAAACCTGTTTTCCCTGCACTGCCTCGACTTTCAAACCGAGAATCGACTCACACCACGGTGGCACGTGGACAGCCCTGTGGAAAGCCTCATGGAAGCCTTCGTGGAAAGCCTCGTGGGAAAGCCTCGTGGAAAGCCTCGTGGAAAGCCTCGAGGGAAAGGCACAATCCCTTGATCCAAGCATAGGAAGCGTGACACTGCTGCTTCAGCTAAGAGGAAAGCGCACGTGCATGCCCCCACTCGAGAGGAGGACTGACTCCCCTGGGGAGACTCCAGAAGTACCCCAAATCCATGACAGCACTGGAGAGGAATGCTCAGGTTCCAGCACTGACTCCACACAAGGTCTTAGGCCCCAGCATCGACAGGAGAGGAATCCCGAGAGGCCCCGAGCAACTCGCATGGGGACTGTCTTTCTGAGCCACCAAGCGGTCCCTGAGGTCCCGTCGTAAGTGAGAGCACCTGCCGCAACTCGAGAAATCCAGGAGGTTCTCCCTCCAGGCGAGATGAGCCATTTCCGCTGAGGCGTCTCGAGGCTACTCACACCTAACTCTGGAACTTCCAAAGGTCCTTCACACCCTTGCTGCAACTCAAGAAGTTCCCCGACATACCCGTCTCCGCTCCAGAGGAAGCACGAGAGTCCCGCCCACATCCAGAGGAGCCCCGTTTCCGCCTCCTAGCTTGAGAGGAGGGATCCTTTCCCTGCGTCGTCCGGAAAGAATTCCCGGCGTTCCGTCGAATCTCAAGAGGAGGCGCTCTCCACAGGAAAGGCGAGAGGAACTCCAGGCGTCGTGCCACCATTCCCAGAGGCCAACCAGATGTCTCCGTCCATTCCAGGGAAAACAGTTTTCCTGCACTGCCTCGACTTTCAAGCCGAGGATGGACTCACACCACGGTGGCACGTGGGAGAGCCTTGTGAGAAAGCCTCGTGGGAAAGCCTCGTGGGAAAGCCTCGAGGGAAATCCCCTGATCTCTTGATCCTCGCGAGGGGAAGGGAGACACTGCTGCTACAGCTCGGGAGGAAAGCGCACGTGCATGCCCCACTCGAGACGCGTACTGACTCCCCTGGGGAGACTCCAGAAGTACCCCAAGATCCATGTCAGCAATGGAGAGGAATCCTCAGGTTGCGTCACTGAGTCCACACAAGGTCTTAGGCCCCAGCATCGACGGGAGAGGAATCCCGAGAGGCCCCCGAGCAACTCGCATTGGGACTGGCCTTTCCTGAGGCCACCAGAGCGGGTCCCAGGGGTCCCCGTCGTAAATCGAGAGCACCTGCCGCAACTCGAGAAAATCCAGGAGGTTCTCCCCTCCAGGCTATATGAGGCCCATTTCCGCTGAGGCATCTTGAGGCTAGTCACACCTAACCTCTGGAAATTCCAAAGGTCCTTCACACCCTTGCTGCAACTCAAGAAGTTCCCAAACATACCCGTCTCGACTCGAGAGGAAGCACGAGAGTTCTGCCCACATCCAGAGGAGCCCCGTTTCCGCCTCATAGCTCGAGAGGAGGGAACCTTTCCCTGCGTGGTCGGGAAAGAATTCCCGGCGTTCCCGTCGCATCTCAAGAGGAGGCTCTCTCCATAGGAAAGGCGAGAGGAACTCTAGGGTCGGGCCACCATTCCCAGAGTCACCCAGATGTCTGTCCATTCCAGGGAAACCTGTTTTCCCTGCACTGCCTCGACTTTCAAGCCGAGGATCAACTCACACCACGGTGGCACGTGGGACAGCCCTGTGGGAAAGCCTCGTGGGAAAGCCTAGTGGAAAGCCTTGAGGCAAAGCCACAGATCCCTTGATCCACGCGAAGGGAAGCATGACACTGCTGCTACAGCTCGGGAGGAAATCGCACGTCCCTGCCCCCACTCGAGACGAGGACTGACTCCCCAGGGGAGACTCCAGAAGTACCCCAAGATCCGTGTCAGCACTGGAGAGGAATCCTCAGGTGCGGGCACCGACTCCCACAAGGTCTTAGGCACCAGCATCGACGGGAGAGGAATCCCGAGAGGCTCGCGAGCAACTGGCATAGGGACTGGCCTTTTCCTGAGGCCCTCGAGAGCGGGTCCCTGAGGTCCCCGTCTGAAGTCGAGAGCACCTGCCGCAACTCGAGAAAATCCAGGAGGTTCGTCCCTCCAGGCGAGATGAGGCCCATTTCCGCTGAGGCGTCTCGAGGCTAATCACACTTAACCTCTGGAAATTCCAAAGGGTCCTTCACACTCTTGCTGCAACTCAAGAAGTTCCCCGACTTACCCGTCTCCACTCGAGAGGAAGCACGAGAGTCCCGCCCACATCCAGAAGAGACCCGTTTCTGCCTCCTAGCTCGAGAGGAGGGATCCTTTCTCTGCGTGTTCGGGGAAGAATTCTCCGGCGTTCCCGTCGCATCACAAGAGGAGACGCTCTCCACAGGAAAGGCGAGAGGAACACCAGGGTCGTGCCACCATTCCCAGAGTCCCCCAGGTGTCTCAGTCCATTCCAGGGAAACCTGTTTTCCCTGCACTGGCCTCGACTTTCAAGCCGAGGATCGACTCACACCACCGGTGGCATCGTGGTACAGCCTTGTGAGAAAGCCTCGTGGGAAAGCCTCGTGGGAAAGCCTCAAGGGAAAGCCACAGATCTCTTGATCCACGCCGAAGGGAAGCGTGACACTGCTGCTACAGCTCGGGAGGAAAGCGCACGTGCATGCCCCCGCTCGAGACGAGGACTGACTCCCCTAGGGAGACTCCAGAAGTACCCCAGGATCCATGTCTGCACTGGAGAGGAATCCTCAGGTTCCGGCACCGACTCCACACAAGGTCTTAGGCCCGTGCATCGACGTGAGAGGAATCCCGAGAGGCCCCAGAGCAACCTCGCATGGGTACTGGGCCTTTCCTGAGGGCCACCACAGCGGGTCCCTGAGGTCGCCCGTCGTAAGTCGAGAGGCACCTGCTGCCGCAACTCGAGAAAAACCAGGAGGTTCTCCCCTCCAGGTGAGCTGAGTCCATTTCCGCTGAGGTATCTCGAGCTTAAGTCGATGCACGGGCCTAAGACCTTGTGTGGAGTCGGTTGCCGGAACCTGAGGATTCCTCTCCAGTGCAGACATGGATCCTGGGGTACTTCTGGAGTCTCCCTAGGGAGTCAGTCCTCGTCTCGAGCGGGGGCATGCACGTGCGCTTTCCTCCCGAGCTGTAGCAGCCAGTGTCACGCTTCCCTTCGCGTGGATCAAGAGATCTGTGGCTTTCCCTTGAGGCTTTCCCACGAGGCTTTCCCACGAGGCTTTCTCACAAGGCTGTACCACGATGCCACGGTGGGTGTGAGTCGATCCTCGGCTTGAAAGTCGAGGCAGTGCAGGGAAAACAGGTTTCCCTGGAATGGACTGAGACATCCTGGGGACTCTGGGAATGGTGGCACGACCCTGGTGTTCCTCTCGCCTTTCCTGTGGAGAGCGTCTCCTCTTGTGATGCGACGGGAACGCCGGAGAATTCTTCCCCGAACACGCAGAGGAAAGGATCCCTCCTCTCGAGCTAGGAGGCAGAAACGGGTCTCTTCTGGATGTGGGCGGGACTCTCGTGCTTCCTCTCGAGTGGAGACGGGGTAAGTCGGGGAACTTCTTGAGTTGCAGCAAGATTGTGAAGGACCCTTTGGAATTTCCAGAGGTTAAGTGTGATTAGCCTCGAGACGCCTCAGCGGAAATGGGCCTCATCTCGCCTGGAGGGACGAACCTCCTGGATTTTCTCGAGTTGCGGCAGGTGCTCTCGACTTCAGACGGGGACCTCAGGGACCCGCTCTCGGGCCTCAGGAAAGGCCAGTCCCTATGCCAGTTGCTCGCGAGCCTCTCGGGATTCCTCTCCCGTCGATGCTGGTGCCTAAGACCTTGTGGGAGTCGGTGCCCGCACCTGAGGATTCCTCTCCCAGTGCTGACACGGATCTTGGGTACTTCTGGAGTCTCCCCTGGGGAGTCAGTCCTCGTCTCGAGTGGGGGCAGCGACGTGCGATTTCCTCCCGAGCTGTAGCAGCAGTGTCATGCTTCCCTTCGCGTGGATCAAGGGATCTGTGGCTTTGCCTCAAGGCTTTCCACTAGGCTTTCCCACGAGGCTTTCCCACAGGGCTGTCCCACGTGCCACCGTGGTGTGAGTTGATCCTCGGCTTGAAAGTCGAGCAGTGCAGGGAAAACAGGGTTTCCCTGGAATGGACAGACATCTGGGTGACTCTGGGAATGGTGGCCCGACCCTAGAGTTCCTCTCGCCTTTCCTATGGAGAGAGCCTCCTCTTGAGATGCGACGGGAACGCCGGAATTCTTTCCCGACCACGCAGGAAAGGTTCCCTCCTCTCGAGCTATGAGGCGGAAACGGGGCTACTCTGGATGTGGGCAGAACTCTCGTGCTTCCTCTCGAGTCGAGACGGGTATGTTTGGGAACTTCTTGAGTTGCAGCAAGGGTGTGAAGGACCTTTGGAATTTCCAGAGGTTAGATGTGACTAGCCTCAAGATGCCTCAGCGGAAATGGGCCTCATATAGCCTGAAGGGGGAGAACCTCCTGGATTTTCTCGAGTTGCGGCAGGTGCTCTTGATTTACGACGGGGACCCCTGGGGACCCGCTCTGGTGGCCTCAGGAAAGGCCAGTCCCAATGCGAGTTGCTCGGGGGACTCTCGGGATTCCTCTCCCGTCGATGCTGGGGCCTAAGACCTTTGTGGGAGTCGTGCCCGCACGCTGAGGATTCCTCTCCAGTGCTGACACGGATCTTGGGGTACTTCTGGAGTCTCCCCTGGGAGTCAGTCTCGTCTCGAGTGGGGGCAGCGACGTGCGATTTCCTCCGAGCTGTAGCAGCAGTGTCATGCCTTCCCTTCGCGTGGATCAAGGGATCTGGGGCTTTGCCTCAAGGCTTTCCACTAGGCTTTCCCACGAGGCTTTCCACAGGCTGTCCACGTGCCACCGTGGTGTGAGTGATCCTCGGCTTGAAAGTCGAGGCAGTGCAGGGAAAACAGTTTCCCTGGAATGGACAGACATCTGGTGACTCTGGGAATGGTGGCACGACCCTAGAGTTCCTCTCGCCTTTTCCTATGGAGAGAGCCTCCTCTTGAGATGCGACGGGAACGCCGGGAATTCTTTCCCGACCACGCAGGGAAAGATCCTCCTCCTCAGCTAGGAGCGGAAACGAGGGGGCTCCTCTGGATGTGGGCGGGACCTCTCGTGCTTCCTCTGGAGCGGAGACGGGTATGTCGGGAACTTCTTGAGT
>NW_017195619.1:0-8843 GCF_001704415.2 Capra hircus
GACCCGCGGCGGGGTCCACGTGGATGACGCGCGGGCCACGCCCCCACCTTGGGACAGACCCGGAAGCGGCGGCGCCCCTAGGGAAAGATGGCGCCCTCGGGGCTGAAGGCGGTGGTAGGAGAAAGTGAGTGCCGCCCCCTGGGGGCGGGGGCAGGGGGCGCACGGACTCTGGGAGTCTAGCGGCGGGAGTTGGGGACCTGGCAGGGCGTCGAGCACCTGACCCTCGAGGGGGGGGCGGGGACTTGGCTCTCCCTTGAGGGAGCGGAACAAAGTTGGGAGACTAAACTGCGGGGACCCAAAGGAATCAGACTAAGGGTGGCGTAGACAGGCGCTGGTATGGACTTCTGGACCCCCTAGAGAATGGGCGTGGGAGGGCACCGCTGGACAGCCAGGCTCCCGGGTCTCTGAACCTGGCAAAGTTCGGCGGGCTGGACTCTTGGGGCCCATGGTGCGGACCGCGGCCGGGCCTGGGTGCGCTGGTCAGCGACCCCAGCTGGTGAGAGTGCTCAGGATGCGCGTCCAGGCTCCAATGCAGATCCAGGGCGGGGGACGCCTTACTCTTTGCCCGGCCCCCAAGAGTCCCTTGCAGCCTGGGGACCCTGGCATCCAGGCCTCCCGGGCCGGGTTCTTGGGCGGTGGGGGATGGCGCGGGGGACTGGAGGTCGTCCCCTCCCCCACCTCCGGTAGTTCCGGCCTCAGAGCCTCCTTCCGCCCTGGCAGTGCTGATAACAGTGGACAAGACACTCTTGCTGGGCGGGGCCGCTCTGGCACTTTTGCCCACTCCCTCCGCTAGGCAGAGCCGACTGTGCTCAAACTCCCCAGACCCCAACTGAAAAAGGGGCCTCCTCCTATGAAGGGGTTGATGGAGAGACAGGAGAGTCATGATTCCATTTACAAATGAGGAAACTGAGGCTGGATATTGGGTAAGGGGATAACCACAGCCACGCATGTTTCAGACAGGGATCCAGAGTCCTGCGTTCTGGTTCAGGGTAAACGATGGAGGTGGAATGAGGGTTGGCTGAAATCTACATGCCAGAGTACTCCAGTAGACAGGGGATGGAGAGCCCAGTTCTGGAGGCAGGTAGACCTGTTATGTGAGTCGTGGCTTTCCAGTTATTCGTTTATCTAACGCATATTTATCTACTACTTATGCTCCAGGCACTTGCCCTTAGGTGCTGAGGGTCCTTAGGCAACTTACTTCTCCTCTCTGAACCTCAGTGCCCTGACTATAATTTGGGGTGACAGGAGCTACCTCAAAGGACTGAGGGGAGGAGTAAATGGGAGTTCCAATGGAAGTCCAGCCCAGACCCAGAATGTTGGGGGCACCGTGGGGCCAGAGGACCCCACATTCTGAGCGGCCCTCATTTCCCTGCAGAAATTTTGAGTGGAGTCATTCGGAGCGTCAAGAAAGATGGGGAGTGGAGGTAGGGCAAGATAGAATGCCTTGTCTAAACCCATGTCGGGCCCTGAATGTGGGACAGCCCCCTCCAGCTCCCTGAGGAGGCTGCTGGTCCACAGAGGTCACGTGGGTGGGTCTGGATGGGCTTGGTGGGGTCCTGGGTCCTCTTGTTCAATCAGCTCATGAAGCTGAGAGACTTGCTGTGGCTCTAGCCCTCCTCAGGGACAGCTTCAGCCTCTCCCACCCTCTTTTCTGTCCATTCCATCCATCTGGACAGGTGCTCATCATGGACCACCCGAGCATGCGCATCTTGTCGTCCTGCTGCAAGATGTCAGACATCTTGGCCGAGGGCATCACCAGTGAGTGGCTGCCCCAACCCCAGGCTTCCCAGCTGGGACCAGAGTGTGGGATCCCCTGAAATTGTCCAGACTTCCAAGAATGCAGTTTCCTGTACAGACAGCCTGATATGGCAACCCTAGATAGGCAGGCTTTCCACGCAAGGGGCTCCCCAGCTGCAACCCTAAGGGTCAGCCTCCCCAGCTGTGCAACCCCTTTGTGTGGAACTGCATGTGGGGCTCTCAGCATGTGACCCCGAGAATGTGTACTTTCTAAGGTCGATCCCCAGGAGGCGATGACTGTGTGATCCTGCATGTGCAGAGCCCTGCCCATGTAGCTCTTGTGATCCATGGATGTGTCCCTGAAGCTCAGGACCCTCAGGGAGTGTGCATATCCCCTGCTGCCTCTGCACCCAAGTGTCCAGCTCCCTGAGTGTGCGACTCTGCATGTGCCCTGGCCCCAGTGCCATCCACACGTGTCCCTTTCTCTGTTCTACTAGTTGTGGAGGACATCAACAAAAGGCGAGAACCATCCCCAGCCTGGAGGCTATTTATCTGCTGAGCCCACGGAGAAGGTGCCTATGATAGTGGGTGTGTGTGCGCATGCGTGTGTGCCGGCACGCATGTCTGTATGTGTCTGAGGAGCAGGCAGTGCTGGGAGGTTGGGTCAGGGATGGTCTGTCTAAGGGTACTGGGCCAAGCCTGGAGAGTGATCGCCTTCCCAGTCGGTACAGGCCCTGATTGCAGATTCCGGGGGACCCCGACCTTCACCTACAAAGCAGCACACGTCTTCTTCACCGACAGTGAGTGAGGAGAGCCCGGTAGGGGTGCAGTGTGGGGTCAGGGTAAGGGGTGTGAGGGCTGCCCTGGCCTGATGCCCCATCTTGCCCATTCCCAGCCTGCCCTGAGCCCCTGTTCAGTGAGCTGGTCGTTCCCGTCTGGCAAAGGTGGTGAAGACGCTGAAAGAGATCCACCTTGCTTTCCTCCCTACGAAGCTCAGGTATAGCCCAACCTAGTTCTGGGTAGGAAGTGGGCTTTGTCACCAAATATCCCAGGTTCCCTCGGAAATAGGCAAGGCCATAAGTAAAGGGGGTGCTGAATCAGAAAGGAAAGCAGCTAACAACCGTGAATGAGCTCTTAGTGGAAGTCACCTGGAGTTCTGTCTCCTGGGCAATAGCAGGGGCAGCATACAGCTCACCGCTCTGTCTTCCCACCCAAGGCGGAGGGGCTGCGGTATTCCAGAAAACAGTAGTTAGGGGGCTGCCCAGGCCTGCAAAGCAGGCTCAGAGACCAGAGGAAGCCCCGGGGAGTGGCACATGGCCGCGGCTGGAGTTGGGCAGGGCGCACCTCCAGTGGTGGCGGCTCTGTGCTCTCGCAGGTGTTCTCCCTGGATGCCCCCCACAGCACCTACAACCTCTACTGCCCCTTCCGGGTGGGCGAGCGAGCGCGGCAGCTGGAGGTGCTGGCCCAGCAGATCGCCACCCTGTGCGCCACACTGCAAGAGTACCCGGCCATCCGCTACCGCAGGTGGGTCCCCAGCCAGATGCCGCCCTGACCTTGACCCCATCCTGCTTCCAACCTTGCACCTCTCTTCCAACCCCAGCTCCAGACCTCACCCTGACCCCTGACTCCCATCCCTAACCCCATCCTTGACTCCCAGTCTGTGCTGACTGGCCCTCCCCAACCCCACACCCTGAGGCACCCACCCTGTGTCTGCCCACCCCACCTGCAGGGGCCCAGAGGACACGGCACAGCTGGCCCACGCCGTCCTAGCCAAGCTGAACGCCTTTAAGGCAGACACTCCCAACCTGGGCGAGGTGAGGGGCTTTCTGGGAGGTGGAGGGAGGCCCCAGCCAGGGTCAGGGTCAAGGGCTTCATCCCCCTGCCCACCCCTTGCACCCCAGGGCCCTGAGAAGACTCGCTCACAGCTGCTCATCATGGACCGGGCGGCCGACCCCGTGTCCCCACTGCTGCATGAGCTCACCTTCCAGGCCATGGCCTACGACCTGCTGGATATCGAGCAGGACACCTACAGGTGGGCAGACCCTGGAACTCGCCCTCTGCCGTCACTGCAGCCTGGGGTCCCTGGTCTTCAGCAAGTGCTTGCGACCTTCATGTCTCTGGCTTCCCCAGGTATGAGACCACCGGTCTCAGTGAGGCCCGGGAGAAGGCGGTGCTGCTGGACGAGGATGATGACCTGTGGGTGGAGCTTCGGCACATGCACATCGCGGATGTGTCCAAGTACGTGCACGCGTGCGTGTGCTCGAAGTGGGCACTGGGGTTGTGGGCCCTCTGGCACGCGGTCCCCACTCCTTCATCCCATTGTGGACCTGTACTCCATGAATGCCTGTCAACAAGCCACACCCCTCTGCTGGCCTCCCCACGCCTCTCCAGTGTGGGCCTGTGTCCCCTGGCTGGCATCCCAGGCCATGTGACTCCCCCACCTCCCAGCTCTGCCCTCAAATGACCATCTTGGCACCAGTCCCCAACCTACCGCTGCCCACTCTCACCGCCAGGAAGGTCACGGAGCTCCTAAAGAATTTCTGTGAGAGCAAGAGGCTGACCACAGACAAGGTAGGCTGTAGGGTGTAGGGTGCAGGCCCGGGCAGGGTGGGCCACTTGGGAGGGGTGGGGCCTCAGTCTGGAGCCCTAACCTGGACTGGGGGCCTCGGATAGGCAGGGCCTGGCCTCACGCTCAGCCTTGTTCCCAGGCCGACATCAAAGACCTGTCCCATATCCTGAAAAAGATGCCACAGTACCAGAAGGAGCTGAACAAGGTGAGCGGTAAGCGGGACCAGGAACCTGCCGCCTCCAACTGTCACCCCGTCTGCACCCTAGCTGAGTCTGTTACCCCCGATTCGCACACCTACCCTGCAGTACTCGACGCACCTGCATTTAGCCGATGACTGCATGAAGCATTTCAAGGGCTGCGTGGAGAAGCTGTGCAGCGTGGAGCAGGTGGTGGGCCCTGGCAGGGTGGGGTCTGTATGGGCTGGGCTGGGAGTCGGGGCCAGGGCCTGTGGAGAGGCATTTCTGGGGCAGTCTGTGGCCTGTGGTGGTGGCCCGGCCTGGAAAAAGGCAGGACCTGGGTAAGGGCTGGGGCCTCTGGAGAGGTATGGCCTGTGTGAGGGTGGGATCTGTGGAGAGGAGACTTGGAGTGTGGGCGTGGGGCCTGTGGGGGCCAGCCCCTTGGAGAGGCAGTTTCTTGTGGGGAAGGCAGGCCTAAGGAGCTCAGACGGTAATCTGCCTGCAATGAGGGAGACCCAGGTTCGATCCCTGGGTCAGGAAGATCCCCTGGAGAAGGAAATGGCAACCCACTCCGGTATTCTTGCCTGGAGAATTCTATGGACAAAGGAGCCTGGCGGTCTACAGACCATGGGGTTACGAAGAGTCCGACACAGTGAGCAATTAACACACTGCTACTGCTGCTAAGTCGCGTCAGTCGTGTCTGACTCTGTGCGACCCATAACGGCAGCCCACCAGGCTCCCCCATCCCTGGGATT
Organism: Capra hircus; assembly: GCF_001704415.2. NCBI lineage: Eukaryota > Metazoa > Chordata > Mammalia > Artiodactyla > Bovidae > Capra > Capra hircus. The sequence continues at coordinate 5,238 of NW_017195619.1, forward strand.
CTCCAGGCAGGAACACTGGAGTGGGTTGCCATTTCCTTCTCCAATGCATGAAAGTGAAAAGTGAAAGTGAAGTCGCTCAGTCGTGTCCGACTCTTAGTGACCCCTGCCTAGAGTAGAGGCTCCTCCGTCCATGGGATTCTCCAGGCAAGAGTACTGGAGTGGGTTGCCATTACCTTTTCTGAATTAACACACAGACCATTGGAAATGTGGGCCTATAGAGAGGTGTGGCCTGTGCGAGGGATGTGGCCTGAAGGGGAAGAGGCTGAACCTCGGGAGGGTGAAGCCTATGGCTAGGAGGGCCTGTGTGAGGGGTGGGGCCTCACGGCGAACAGGTATAGAACCTTTAGAGACTGGTAGAGCAAAATGAAGCCCAGAGGTCTTGCCGAGGCCCATGGGAATGTCCCTCCCCTGCCCCATCCCCCCACGTGGTGGCTAACCCCCATGTTGCCCCAGGACTTAGCCATGGCTCGGACGCAGAGGGCGAGAAGATCAAGGACGCCATGAAGCTGATTGTACCGGTGCTGCTAGACGCTGCCGTGCCAGCCTACGACAAGATCCGGGTTCTGTTGCTCTACATCCTGCTACGGAATGGTAGGTAGGGGCCTGGAGTTGAAGGGGGGGAGGAGTTTAGTATACCATCATTCACTCCGGTCTCCGGTGACTGTGGGAGGCTTTCACTCCCACAGATGCCCCACACACCAGGTATGCCAAACCCACAGATACCCCTCTGGACCTTGGCCACCCTTCATTGCCTCCATTGGCATGGAGACCCTCTGAATCTATTTTTAGGACCCCTCCAAATTTCGCCCCCTCAACTGATTCCAGAGGCTCCCCAATCTATCACCCCCTGGGATTCCCAACCAGAGTTCTAACGTGAGGAATCCGCCTCTCTGCGAGCGTAGGTGGTTCCCCCGGTCCCCAGGGTGTCTCGACTGCTGGATGCCCCCACCCAAGCCCTCAACCCAAAGCCTGCGTGGCCACCTCTGCACCCTCTCCCTTGCCTACCACCACCCTGTGAGCCTCCACAAAAGCCCCGCCCTCCGGCCGCCTCCAGGTGTGAGCGAGGAGAACCTGGCCAAGCTGATTCAGCACGCCAATGTGCAGGCGTACAGCAACCTCATCAGGAACCTGGAGCAGCTGGGGGCACTGTCACCAACCCCGGGTACGCTGGGCAGGGAGAGGACGCTGAGTCAGAGGGGAGTGACTGGGGTCAGAGGCACATTACCAGGCGGGGACACACCAGGCGTGCTGTGGTTCTTGGAGCATGGGGAGCCCTGAGTAGGGTCTGGGGGTGGGGGGGCAGCAGGGCTGTTGCCAGTCTCAGAGTCACAGGAGAAGTGGGGCCTACGAGGCATGGAGCCCGAGTCCTAGTGGTGCTGCCGTGTGGGGCATGCAGTCCAAGTCCCACAGGCCGATAGCTGGGTCCCCAGCACAGGGCACGTGGGCGACCCTGGCTCCCGGAGGCCTCAGGGCCACCAGTCCAGCCGGAACACACACAGCAGCTTCCTGGGCTCGGCTCTCGGCACGTGCCTCCGCCCTCGACCTTTGCCCTTTGCTGCCGCTCGAATGCGGGTACCTCTCATGTTCTCCCCGTGCCTGTCTTCTGCCCCTCTCCCAGGTCCCCGCCTGTCACCCTGTCCACCGCCTCTCAGCTCCCTGTTTCTACGTCTCCGTCGTCCGTCCCCGTCTCTCTCTCAGCCCTGATCTTCTTTGTCTCATCTTGGTTTCATCACCTATGTATTTCTTCCTTCCTCTCTCTTGTTTTCCCTCCTCGCTTTGTCTGCAACCTCCCCCAGCCCGACAGGCCCCATCTGTGACCTGCCTCCTTTCCCTAATTCCCCCACCGACCCCACCCGCCCACCTGTAGAGCTCTGGGACCACCAGCCGACTGGAGCGGAGGGAGCGCTCAGAGCCCACCTATCAGCTGTCTCGCTGGACCCCCATCATCAAGGACGTGATGGAGGTACTGCTGGTAGGGGTGGATCTGACCTCCCCCATGCCGGCCACGCTCAGCCCCCTCCTGCTCACTTCCTAAGCCCCGGGGCTAGAGAAAATCCCTCATTATGGGCATCCCTGTGGCTCTGCCTGGGTTCTGGGGCAACCCCATCCCACACTGGGGAACTGGGCGCAGAGAGAGAGAAGAGCTTCATCTTCTCTCCACTTGCTGGTCCCCTCCTCTGTCCCCCTCTATTCACTCCTGCCCCCCAGGATGCCACCTGGGTCCCCTTTGCCCTGCCCATACCAGCCCCCACCCCACTGGGGAGCCAAAAGCAGCGGCAGCCTGCCAGACCTGGCTTCCTGCTTCTTGCCATCTGTATGGAGTCCTGGCATCTCTGCCTGCTTAGAGGCCCCCTTATCCCTATGGATCCTGGATGCCTAGATCTCTGGGTTCCTGAGGGGTGGGGGCTCAGAATCTTGGTTCTCCAGGGGCTGGAGGTCCACACTCCTGGATCACTGAGGAGCTGAGCAGGAGCAGGGTCCTTAAGAAGCTAAGAGCCGGGTCCTGGGTCATTAAGGGGCGGAGGTACAGGTGGCGGCCCCTTTCTGCCAGGATCTTGGCCTGTGAACATACCCGATGGAGGACACTCCAGACCTTGGGCCTCATTGCCTGGGGCCCCTCTCCTCAGCCTCCCTCTCTGGCCCTAGGATGCTGTGGAAGACCGGCTGGACCGAAAGCTGTGGCCCTTTGTATCTGACCCTGCCCCCACACCCAGCTCCCAGGCTGCCGTCAGGTGAGGCCAGGGACATGCCCAGACCCACAGGAAGTGAGGTTTGGGGGGGCGGGCAGTGATCTGCTACCCAGTCTGACCTCTGCCTGCCTTCCTCACACAGTGCCCGCTTCGGCCACTGGCACAAGAACAAGGCGGGCGGAGGCCCGGGCAGGCCCCGGCTTATTGTCTACATCGTGGGTGGTGTGGCATGTCAGAGATGCGGGCCGCCTACGAAGTGACCAGGGCCACTGAGGGCAAGTGGAGGTGCTCATCGGTGAGTGCCAAGACTGGGGTCTCCTGGGCTGGGCAGGGGCTGGGAGCCCGACTCTCCCGCCTGTGGGTTCCTAGGGAACTGATAGCTGTGTGCCTTCTGGGTCCCAACCCTGGAGCCTCTGCAGGGCTGGCGTCTGGGAGCCCTAGTGAGAGGGGTTAGGGCTTGCTTCCCAGGGATGGGGTCCCCTGGGAGTGAACCCTTCCTTTCCAAGAGGTGAGACTTCTGAGTCCTGAGAGCCAGGTTTTCCTGAACAACCCTCTGGGTGGAAGGGTCAGGGCCAAGGCCACTCCCACAACCCTTCCTCCCGCCAGCTCTTCACACATCCTCACCCCGACCCGCTTCCTGGATGATCTGAAGACTCTGGACCAGAAACTAGAGGATGTCTCCCTGCCCTGACCCCGCCTGACCTGCTGCGTCCCTTTCCAGAGAAATAAACTCCCATCTTTCTGCCAGCTGGCACCACCTTGCTTGCTTTTCAAAGGCCATATGGGGCCCCCCTCTTGGGTCCCATCCCCTGACTTTGTGCCTCAGGCCCCACCCAACCCTGTTCTTCCGGAGGGCATTCCACACTCTAAGGTGAACACGGACTCCAAGATCTACTAGCTTCCAGGTTCCAGCCAA
>NW_017195620.1:0-8842 GCF_001704415.2 Capra hircus
ATAGAGGACATGGTTAAAACCTGATTGTTAAAACCTGATTAAATAGAAATTGACAATGTAATCTGGTCACTGCTGCGACTTGAAATGCTTTAATATGATAACTGGAATTATAACTGACAGCATTTGACCAGGACATATCAGATTTTCACGGATGTCAGATAATTTCTAGGATATCTATATTAGGAACTGAAGGAATCTTTGAACCTAGGAAAGAAAACAACAGTCTCAAAGGCCCTTGCTGAATCATCTATCAGCAAGGAATGTCTTTGCAAGGATCGCAAAGTGAAGGGAAAATACACCGACCTGCCTCTGCAACTTTGGTCCTCTGAGCAGATCTGGAGGTCTCCCTTTGTATAAGCTAACCTGTTCCTTCCAAATAGAGGTTTGCAACACAAAACAAGTGGCCGCCTATTCTTCCCCGAAGGAGGCTCTCTTTCCCCACATCCTGCGAACTCCCTTTCCCAGCCTCCTGGAAAAGCGCTTCTTGCAGTTCCTTTCAGAAAATCCTATGGACGGAGAAGCCTGGTAGGCTGCAGTCCGTGGGGTCGCTGAGGGTCGGACACGACTGAGCGACTGCACTTTCATTTTCACTTTCATGCATTGGAGAAGGCAATGGCAACCCACTTACTGTTCTTGCCTGGAGAATCCCAGGGACGGGGAGCCTAGTGGGCTACCGTCTATGGCGTCGCACAGAGTCGAACACGACTGAAGCAACTTAGCAGCAGCAGCAGCAGCAGTTCCTTTCTTAGGGGCAGTTATCCCTGAGATTGGGACCTGGAAAGGCAGAGCCACCTCCACACACACGTCTTTTCTGTCCCCTTTCCTCTGGAGGAGAGCTCTAGTGAGCCTAGGTCTGTCAGGAAAATTCTTGGCTTTGACGGGATCCCACCCAGTGTGTGAACCTGCATACCCGACCTAGGGGCCACAGGCACCTGTTTTGCTCGAGTGGGTCCTGGAGGGGTGCAGCATAGCAAGAGCTTAAAAATCCATCCAATTTGTCTTTTTTTTTTTACCTCGGAGAGAACGAGTTTGCTCCACCTCCACCCTTTGGCAGTGTGGAGGGAAGAGGGCACCACCCTCTCCCAAAGGGGACATAGGGCCTACCAGGAGAGAAAGGCCCCTTGAGGAGCTGAGCCCAGGTAGGCAGCCAGTGATGTCAAGCACACTCCCGCTGCTTGCTTCTTCATGGGCACTCCCACGATCTGCTAGGAATGTCTTTGCAAGGATCTCAAAGGGAAGGGGAGATACATGGCCCTGTCTCTGGAACTTCAGTCCTCTGAGCAGATCTGGAGGTCTTGAGTTGTATAAGCAAACCTGTTCCTTCCAAATAGAGGCTTGCAAACACACCCCCGGTGGTTGCCTCTTCTTCCCCGAAGAAGTCTTTCTTTCCCCACATGCTGCGAACTCCCTGTCCCAACCTCCAAGAATAGCGCTTCTTGCCATTCCTTTCTTAGAGGCAGTTATCCCTGAGCTTGGGGCCGTAGGGAGTAGCCCCACACTCACAGGGAAAGGCAAAGACTCCTCCATACATCTCCTCTATCCCCTTTGCTCTGGAGGAGAGCTCTAGTGAGCCTAGGTCTTTCAGGAAAATTCTTGGCTTGGACAGGATCTCACCCTGTTTGTGAACCTGCATACCCAACCAGGGGCCACAGAGCACCTGTTTCAGTAAAGTGGGCCCTGAAAGGGTGCAGCCTAGCAAGAGCTTGAAAATCCATTCAATTGCTGTTTTTGTACCTCTGACAGAGCGAGCTTGGCTCCACCCTTTGGCAGTGAGGAGAAAAGAGGCATGACACCCTCCCCAAGGGGACATGGGGCCTACTTCGAGAGGAAAGGCCCCTTGTGGAGCTGAGGCCAGGAAGGCACACAGTCGTGTCAAACACACTCCCACTGCTTGCTTCTTCAGGGGCACTCCCGCTATCAGCTAGGAATGTCTTTGCAATGATCACAAAGGGAAGGGGAGATACAGGGCCCTGCTTCTGGACCTCCGGTGCTCTGAGCAAATCTCGAGGTCTCCCCAAGTCAAGGTCAAGTTCAAGTCAAGGTCAAGGTCAAGTTCAAGTTCAAGTCAAGTCAAGCTCAAGTCAAGGTCAAGTTCAAGTCAAGTTCAAGGTCAAGTTCAAGGTCAAGGTCAAGTCAAGTTCAAGTTCAAGTCAAGTCAAGTTCAAGTTCAAGTTCAAGGTCAAGTTCAAGTTCAAGTTCAAGTTCAAGTTCAAGTTCAAGTCAAGTCAAGTCAAGTTCAAGTTCAAGTCAAGTTCAAGTCAAGTTCAAGTCAAGTCAAGAAAGTTCAAGTCAAGTCAAGTTCAAGTTCAAGTCAAGAAGTTCAAGTTCAAGTTCAAGTTCAAGTTCAAGTTCAAAGTCAAGTTCAAGTTCAAGTTCAAGTCAAGTTCAAGTGTCAAGTTCAAGTTCAAGTTCAAGGTCAAGGTCAAGTCAAGTTCAAGTTCAAGGTCAAGGTCAAGGTCAAGGTCAAGTCAAGTCAAGGTTCAAGCAGGGCAAGGCCAAGCCAAGACCAAGGCAAGGGCAACGGCAACGCCAAGGGCAAGGCCAAGGCCCAGGCCAAGGCAAAGGCCAAGGCCACCAAAGCGACGCCCAAACCCCGTAACGCCTGACAAAAGGCAGAAGCCACTAGGCCCCTGTGCAGAGGAAGCCACTGAAGGCAGCAAGGCCACAGAGCTCCCCGACTCCCATTCCCACATGAAGATGTGAGGATAAAGGGCCTCATCCCAGCAAAGCACCCGCTCCCACCACCCCCAACCCCGGCCCCCGCCCCCCGCAGCACGCCCCCTGAAACAACACTGTCTTCCCAGAAAAGAGAACGGAGAAGCCATGTGTGTGCCAAAGGAGCAAGATGAACGAACGATGCCACGCCCTCCGAATTTGGGCACACCTGACGCCTCGGAACCCCGGGCCTGGCCGATGGGTCCCAGCCGTTCTCGGGTGGGAGGGGGTCAACACATTGGCCGAGAGCCCTTGCCCAGGCCACCCGCAAATCCCCTGAGATGTGATCCGACCACAGGGACCGAGGGCAAACGTACCGCTTGAGGTGCTGGAGGAGCCGGACGAAGCCATGGTGGGAGAGGCACACGGGCACGCTGCAGACTGCTGGCCGAGTGGGCGGGGACCCAGCAGCTCAGGACTCTGGAGAACGGGAGGCGTCTCCGCCACCATTGACGTCAATAGGGTTTGGGTGGGTAGATGGAGGGGGCCGCCCCTGGCCTCTTTCCAAGCAGAGACCCTGGACGGAGTCCCGTGGAGCGAGTGGGCTTTTCCCGGGCACGGCTGTGCCCTGGACCGCCAAGATCCCCGTTGGGGTGGGCGGGCAGTTCGGGGCTTTGGTTTGTGGCCCTCCCTCGCAGCGGGGGTGGGTTCAACCCCGAGTGGATCAATCAGGGGCCCTCAGCAGTGCCAAGGGAACTCACCGCCCAGGAAACGCCCCTAGGTCCCTTTGAATTGGCCACCAACGCCCCCTTTCCCAGCCTGCCTTGCTCTGAGATTTCCCGCCTTTTCACATTCCACAGGTCCCTGGGCCTCGACTGTCCCCCGCTGGCTCCTCCGAGGCATTCCGGGACACCAGACGCTCTCTCCAGCGCCTCCACCTAGATCCCTCGCTGTCCTCGCCTCCGTTTCCCCCATGCCCCTCCCCAACTCCTCCGTGGGCTCTTGGCATCCTTTCCCTACAGCAGTCCCAGAGTGCCACCCCGAGGGCTTTGAGTTGCCTGGAGCCCAAGGCTCCGGCCAGAGACCTGAGGGGCCAGCGTCTGGACTGGCAGCTAATGCCATTTGGGGCTTTTCTCACGTGGAGCCTGAGGCCCGCACCTCCGCGGGCAACCCCCAGCGCGAGTGCCCTGGAGATACCCGCCCAAGGGGACAGTGTATCCCCTACTGTGGGGAAGGAGGTTCCTGTTTTCCCTGCACTGGTTCGACTTTCACGCCGAGGATCGACTCACACCATGGTGGCAAGTGGAATAGCCCTGTGGGAAAGCCTCATGGGAAAGACTCCAGGGAAAGCCACAGATTCCTTGATCCACGAGAAGGGAAGCGTGACACTGCTGCTACCGCTCGGGAGGAAAGCGCACGTGCATGACCCCACTCGAGCCGAGGACTGACGCAAGCTTGGGAGACTCCAGAAGTACGCCAAGATCCATGTCAGCACTGGAGAGGAATCCTCAGGTTCCGGTCCCGACTCCACACAAGGTCTTAGGCCCCGGCATCGACGGGAGAGGAATCCTGAGAGGCCCCCTAGCACCTCGCATGGGGACTGGCCTTTCCTGAGGTCACCAGAGCGGGTCCCTGAGGTCTCCGTCGTAACTCGAGAGCACCTGCCGCAACTCGAGAAAATCCAGGAGGTTCTCCCCTCCAGGCGAGATGAGGCCCATTTCCGCTGAGGCGTCTCGAGGCTAATCACACCTAACCTCTGGAACTTCCAAAGGGTCCTTCACACCCTTGCTGCAAGTCAAGAAGTTCTCCGACATACCCATATCCACTCGAGAGGAAGGACGAGGGTCCCGCCCATATCCAGCAGAGCCCCGTTTCCGCCTCGTAGCTCGAGAAGAGGGATCCTTTCCCTTCGTCGTCGGGAAAGAATTCCCGGCCTTCCCGTCGCATCTCAAGAGGAGGCGCTCTCAACAGGAAAGACGAGAGGAACTCCAGGGCCTTGCCAGCATTCCAAGAGTCCCCCAGATGTCTAAGTCCATTCCAGAAGAAACTGTTTTCCCTGCACTGCCTCGACGTTCACGCCGAGGATCGACTCACACCACCGTGGCACGTGGACAGCCCTGTTGGAAAGCCTCGTGGGAAAGCCTCAATGGAAAGCGACAGATCCCTTGATTCACACGTCGGCAAGCGTGACACTGCTGCTGCAGGTCGTGAGGAAATGGCAGGTGCATGCCCCCACACGAGATGAGGACTGACTCCCCTGGTGAGACTCCAGAAGTACGGAAAGATTCATGTCAGCACTGGAGAGGCATCCTCAGGGTCTGGCCCCGACTCCACACAAGGTCTTAGGCACCGGCATCGATGGGAGAGGAATCCCTAGAGGCCCCCTGGTAACTCACATGGGGACTGGACTTTCCTGAGGCCACCAGAGCGGGTCCCTGAGGACCCGTCATAACTCGAGAGCACCTGCCGCAACTGGGTAAAATCCAGGAGGTTCTCCCCTCCAGGCGGGATGAGGCCCATTTCCTCTGAGGTGTCTGGAGGCTCATCACACCTAACCTCTGGAAATTAAAAAGGGTCCTTGCTGCAACTCAAGAAGTTCCCCGACATACCCGTCTCCACACGAGAGGAAGCACGAGGGTCCCGCCCACATTCAGAGGAACCCCGTTTCCGAGATGAAGGATCCTATCCTGCTTAGTCAGGAAAGATTTTTCGGCGTTCCCATGGCATCTCAAGAGCAAGGGTTCTCAATAGGAAAGGCGAGAGGAACTCCAGGGTCGTGCCACCATTTCAAGAGTCCCCCAGATGTCTCAGTCCATTTCAGAGGAACCCGTTTTCCCAGCACTGCCTCGACTTTCACGCCGAGGATCCACTCACACCATGGTGGCATGTGGGACAGCCCTGTGAGAAAGCCTCAAGGGAAAGCCACAGATCCCTTGATCCCGCGACGGGAAGCGTGACACATCTGCTACACTGTCCCTGAGGTCACGGTAGTATGTCGAGAGTACCTGCCGCAACTCGAGAAAATCCAGGAGGTTCTCTGCTCCAGTCGAGATGAGGCCCATTTTCTCTGCGGCGTCTCGAGAGTAATCACACCTAAACTCTGGAACTTCCAAAGTGTCCTAAACACCCTTGCTAAAACTCAAGAAGTTCCCCGACATACCCGTCTCCACTCCAGAGGAAGCACGAGGGTCCGGCCACCGCCAGAGGAGCTCCGTTTCCGCCGCCAAGCTCGAGATGAGGGATCCTTCCCTGCTTCCTCGGGAAAGAATTCCCGACGTTTCGACGCATCTCAAGAGGAGGCGCGCTGCACAGGAAAGGCGAGAGGAACTCATGGGTCGTGCCACCATTCCAAGAGTCCCCCAGATGTCTCAGTCCATTCCAGAGGATCCTGTTTTCCCTGCACTGCCTCGACTTTCACGCCGAGGATCGACTCACACCACGGTGGCACGTGTGACAACCCTGTGGGAAAGCCTCGTGGGAAAGCCTCGAGGGAAAGCCACAGATCCCTTAATCCACGCGACGGGAAGCGTGACACTGCTGCTACAGCACGGGAGGAAAGCGCACGTGCATGCCCCTACTCGAGACGAGAACTGACTCCCCTGGGGAGACTCCAGAAATACCCCAAGATGCATGTCAGCCCTGGAGAGGAATCCTCAGGTTCCGGCCCCGACTCCACACAAGGTCTTAGGCCCTGGCATCGACGGGAGAGGAATAGCGACAGGACCTATAGCAACTCGCATGGGGACTGGCCTTTCCTGAGGTCACCAGAGCGGGTCCATGAGGTCCCCGTCGTAAGTCGAGAGCACCTGCCGCAACTCGGTAAAATCCAGGAGGTTCTCCCCTGCAGGTGAGATGAGGCCCGTTTCCACTGAGGTGTCTCGAGGCTAATCACACGTGAACTCTGGAAATTCTAAAGAGTCTTTCACAGTCATGCTGCAACTCAAGAAGTTCCCCGACATACCCGTCTCCACTCAGAGGAAGCACAGGGTCCCGGCCACATCCAGAGGAGCTCCTGTTTTGCCTCCTAGCTCGAGATGAGGGATCCTTTCCCTGCTGGTCGGGAAAGAATTCCCGGCATTCCCATCGCATCTCAAGAGGAGGCGCTCTCCAAAGGAAAGGGGAGAGGAACTCCAGGGTCGTGCCACCATTCCAAGACTCCCCCAGTGTCTCAGTCCATTCCACAGGAACTGTTTTCCCTGCACTGCCTCGACTTTCAAGCCGAGGATCGACTCACACCACTGTAGCACGTGGGACAGCCCTGTGGAAAAGCCTCGTGGGAAAGCCTCGAGGGAAAGCCACAGATCCCTTGATCCACGCGAAGGGAAGCGTGACACTGCTGCTACAGCTCGGAGGAAAGCGCACGTGCATGGCCCCACTCGAGACGAGGACTTACTCCCTGGGGAGACTCCAGAAGTACCCCAAGAACCATGTCAGCACTGGAGAGGAATCCTCAGGTTATGGCACCGACTCCACACAAGGTCTTAGGCCCCGGCATCGATGGGAGAGGAATACCAAAGGCCCCTGAGCAACTCGCATGGGTACTGGCCTTTCCTGAGGCCACCAGAGCGGGTCCCTGAGGTCCCCGTCCTAAGTCGAGAGCACCTGCCGCAACTCGAGAAAATCCAGGAGGTTCTCCCCTCCAGGCGAGATGAGGCCCTTTTCCGCTGAGACGCTCGAGGCAATCACACCTAAACTCTGGAACTTCCAAAGGGTCCTTCACACCCTTGCTGCAACTCAAGAAGTTCCCCGACATACCCGTCTCCACTCGAGAGGAAGCACGAGAGCCCAGCCCACATTCAGATGAGCCGTGTTTCCGCCTCGTAGCTCGAGAGGAGGGATCCTTTCCCTGCGTGTCCGGAAAGAATTCCCGGCGTTCCTGTCGCATCTCAAGAGGAGGCGCTCTAAACAGTAAAGGTGAGAGGAACTCCAGGTCGTGCCACCATTCCCAGAGTCCCCCGGATGTCTCAGTCAATTCCAGGGAAACCTGTTTTCCCTGCACTGCCTCGACTTTCAATCCGAGGATAGAGTCACACCACGGTGGAACGGACAGTGTGGGAAAGCCTCGAGGAAAGCCTCGTGGAAAGCCTCGAGGGAAAGGAAAGGCTCGAGGTAAAGAAACAGATCCCTTGATCCACGTGAAGGGAAGCCTGACACTGCTGATACAGCTTGGGAGGTAAGCGCACGTGCATGCCCCCACTCGAGACGAGGACTGACTCCCAGGGGAGTCTCCAGAAGTACCCCAAGATCCATGTCAGCATTGGAGAGAGAAATCCTCAGGTTCCAGCAACGACTCCACACAAGGTCTTAGGCCCGGCATCTCCGGGCAGAGCAATCCCGAGAGGCCCTCGAGCAACTCGCATGGGGACTGGCCTTTCCTGAGGCCACCAGAGTGGGTCCCTGAGGGCCCCGTCGTAAGTCGAGGGCACCTGCCGCAACTCGAGAAAATCCTGGAGGTTCTCCCTCTAGGCGAGATGATGCCCATTTCCACAGAGGCGTCTCGAGGGTAATCACATCTAACCTCTGGAACTTCCAAAGGATCCTTCACACCCTTGCTGCAACTCAAGAAGTTCCCCGACATACCCGTCTCCACTCGAGAGGAAGCACGAGAGTCCCGCCCACATCCAGAGGAGCCCCGTTTCCGCCTCCTAGCTCGAGAGGAGGATCCTTTCCCTGCGTGTTGGGAAAGAATTCCCGGCGTTCCCGACGCATCTCAAGAGGAGGCGCTCTCCACAGGAAAGGCGAGAGGAACTCCAGGGTCGTGCCACCATTCCAGAGACCCCCAGATGTCTCAGTCCATTCCAGGGAAACCTGTTTTCCCTGCACTGCCTCGACTTTCAAGCCGAGGATCGACTCACACCACGTGCACGTGGGACAGCCCTGTGGGAAAGCCTCGTGGCGAAAGCCTCGGGAAAGCCAGATCCCTTGATCCACGCAAGGGAAGCGTGACACTGCTGCTACAGATCATGAGGAAATCGCACGTGATGCCCCAACTCCAGACGAGGACTGACTCCCCTGGGGAGACTCCAGAAGTACCCCAAATCCATGTCAGCACTGGAGAGGAATCCTCAGGTTCCGGCAGCGATTCCACACAAGGTCTTAGGCCCCGGCATCGACGGGAGAGGAATCCCGAGAGACCCCGAGCTACTCCCATGGGACTGGCTTTCCTGAGGCCTCCATAGCGGGTTCC
>NW_017195621.1:0-8842 GCF_001704415.2 Capra hircus
GAGATGAGCACTCTCTGGAGATGTGTCGGAACGCCCGGAATTCTTCCTGACACGCAGGAAAGCGATCCCCCTCTCGAGACAGCAGCGAACGGGTCTCCTCTGGATGTGGCTGAATCTCGTGCTTCCTCTAAGGAGTGTCAACGGTATCAGGAACTTCTGAGGTGCAGCAATGGGTGAAGGACCCTTTGCGACGAATTTCCAGAGTTAGCGTGTAATTAGCTCGAGACGCCTCAGTGGAAATGGGACTCATCTCGCCTGGAGGAGAACTCCTCTATTGCTCGAGTGCAGGCCAATGCTCTCGTACTTACGACGGACATAACGGACCCCGCTTCTGGTGGCCTCAGGAAAGGCCAGTCCCCCATCGTATTAGCTCGGGCGCTCCCGGCGGCGGCCCTGGGGGGGGGTCGAGGGGGTGGCCCTCTTGGGATTCCTCTCCCGACGATTGCGGGCCTAAGACCTTGCTGGTGAGTCGCCGTGCCCGAACCTGAAGATTCCTCTCCAGGCCGAACATTGGATCTTCGGGTACTTCTGGATCTCCCCACGGGAGCAGTCCTCGTCTCGTGTGGGGGCATGCACGTTTTTTTTTTGCGCGGCGCCCTTTTTTTCCGGTCCCCGGAGCTTTATCAGCAGTGTCACGCTTCCCTTCGCGTGGATCAAGGGAACTGTGGCTTTAGCTCAAGCCTTTCCCACAAGAGCTTTCCCACAAGGACTTTCCCTCGAGGGCTTTCCCACGAGGCTTTCCCACAGGGCTGTCCCACGTGCCACCGTGGTGTGAGTCGATCCTCGGCTTGAAAGGCGAGGCAGTGCAGGGAAAACAGGTTTCCCTGGAATGTACTGAGACATCTGGGGGACTCTGTTAATGATGGCACGACCCTGGAGTTCCTCTCGCGTTTCCTGTGGAGAGCGCCTCCTCTTGAGATGAGACCGGAACGCCGAGAATTCTTTCTCGACCTCGCAGGGAAAAGATCCCTCCTCTCGAGCTAGGAGGCGGAAACGGGGCTCCTCTGGATGTGGGCGGGACTCTCGTGCTTCCTCTCGAGTGGAGACGGGTTATGTCGGGGAACTTCTTGAGTTGCAGCAAGGGTGTGGAAGGACCCTTCGGAAGTTCCAGAGTTAGGTGTGATTAGCCTCGAGACGTCTCAGCGGAAATGGACATCATCTCTGCTGGAGGGGAGAACCTCCTGGATTTTCTCGGGTTGCTGGCAGGTGCTCTCGATTTACAATGGGGACCTCATTGACCCTCTCTGGTGGCCTCAGGAAAGGCCAGTCCCATGCGAGTTGCTCCGGGGCCTCTCGGGATTCCTCTCCCATCGATGCCGGGGCCTAATACCTTGTGTGGAGTCGGTGCCGGAACCTGAGGATTCCTCTCCAGTGCTGACATGGATCTTGGGGTACTTCCGAGTCTCCCCAGGGGGTCAGTCCTCGTCTCAAGTGGTGGCATGCACGTGTGCTTTCCTCCCGAGCTCTAGCAGCAGTGTCACCCTTCCCTTCGCATGGATCAAGTTATCTGTGGCTTTTCGCTCGAGGCTTTCCCTCTGAGCTTTCCCACGAGGTTACCTTTCCCACGAGGCTTTCCACGAAGGTTTTCCCACAGGGCTGTCCCACGTGCCACCGTGGTGTGAGTCGATCCTTGGCTTGAAAGTCGAGGCAGTGCAGTGAAAACAGGTTTCCCTGGAATGGACTGAGACATCTGGGGGACTCTGGGAATGGTGGCACGATCCTGGAGTTCCTCTCGCCTTTCCTGTGGAGAGCACCTCCTCTTGAGATGCGACGGGAAGGCCAGGAATTCTTCCCGATCACGCAGGGAAAGGATCCCTTCTCTCGAGCTAGGAGGCGGATACGGGGGTTCCTCTGGATGTCGGGCGGGACTCTCGTGCTTCCTCTCTAGTGGAGACGGGTATGTCGGGGAACTTCTTGAGTTGCAGCAAGGGTGTGAAGGACCCTTTGGAAGTTCCAGAGGTTAGGTGTGATTAGCCTCGAGACGCCTCAGCACAAATGGGACTCATATCGCCTGGAGGGGGAATCTCCTGGATTTTCTCGAGTTGCGGCAGGTGCTCTCGACTTACGACGGGGACCTCAGGGACCCGCTCTGTTGGCCTCAGGAAAGGCCAGTCCCCGATGCGAGTTGCTCGGGGGCCTCTCGGGATTCCTCTCCCGTCGATGCCGTGGCCTAAGATCTTGTGTGGAGTCGGTACCAGAACCTGAGGATTCCTCTCCAGTGCTGACATGGAATCTTGGGGTACTTCTGGAGTCTCCTCAGTGGAGTCAGTCCTTTTCTCGAGTGGGGGCATGCACGTGCGCTTTCCTCTCGATCTGTAGCAGCAGTGTCGCGCTTCCCTTCGCGTGGATCAAGGGATCATGGTCTTTCCCTCGAGGCTTTCACTCGAGGCTTTCCCACGAGGCTTTCCCACAGGGCTGTCCCACGTGCCACCGTGGTGTGAGTCGATCCTCGGCTTGAAAGTCGAGGCAGTGCAGGGAAAACAGGTTTCCCTGGAATGGACTGAGACATCTGGGGGCTCTGGGAATGTGGCACGCCCCTGAGTTCCTCTCGCCTTTCCTGTGGGAGCGCCTCCTCTTGAGATGCGACGGGAACGCCGGGAATTCTTTCCCGACCACGCAGGGAATGGATCCCTCCTCTCGAGCTAGGAGGCAGAAACGGGGCTCCTCTGGATGTGGGCGGAACTCTCGTGCTTCCTCTCTAGTGGAGACGGGGAGGTCGGGGAACTTCTTGAGTTGCAGCAAAGGTGTAAGGACCCTTTGGAAGTTCCAGGGGTTAGGTGTGATTAACCTGGAGACGCCTCAGCGGAAATGGGCCTCATCTCGCCTGGAGGGGAGAACCTCCTGGATTTTCTCGAGTTGAGGCAGGTGCTCTCGACTTACGACGGGGATCTCAGGGTCGCGCTCTGGTGACCTCAGGAAAGGCCAGTCCCCATGCGAGTTGCTCGCGGGCCTCTCGGGATTCCTCTCCCGTCGATGCCGGGGCCTAAGATCTTGTGTGGAGTCGGTGCCGAAACCTGAGGATTCCTCTCCAGTGCTGACATGGATCTTGGGGTACTTCTGGAGTCTCCCCAGGAAAGTCATTCTGCATCTCGAGTGGGGGCATGCACATGCGAATTTCTACCGAGCTGTAGCAGCAGTGTCACGCTTCCCTTCGCGTGGATCAAGTGATCTGTGGCTTTCGCTCGAGGCTTTCCCTCTAAGCTTTCCCACGAGGCTTTCCCACAGGGCTATCCCACGTGCCACCATTGTGTGAGACGATCCTCGGCTTGAAAGTCGAGGCAGTGCAGGGAAAACAGGTTTCCCTGGAGTGTACTGAGACATCTGGCGGTCTCTGGGAATGGTGGCACGACCCTGGAGTTCCTCTCGCCTTTCCTGTGGAGAGCGCCTCCTCTTGAGATGCGACGGGATCGCCAGGAATTCTTTCTCGACCACGCAGGGAAAGGATCCCGCCTCTCGAGCTAGGGGGCGGAAACGGGGCTACTCTGGATATTGGCGGGACTCTCGTGCTTCCTCTCGAGTGGATATGGGTATGTCGGGGAACTTACTGAGTTGCAGTAAGGGTGTGAAAGACCCTTTGGAAGTTCCAGAGGTTAGGTGTGATTAGCCTCGAGACGCATAAGCGGAACTGGGCCTCATCTCGCCTGGAGGGGAGAACCTCCTGGATTTTCTCGAGTTGCGGCAGGATCTCTCGACTTACGACGGGGACCTCAGGGACCCGCTCTGGTGGCCTCAGGGAAGGCCAGTCCCCATGAGAGTTGCTCGGGGGCCTCTCAGGATTCCTCTCCCGTCGATCCCGGGGCCTAAGATCTTTGTGTGGAGTCGGTGTCGGTAACTGAGCATTCCTCTCCAGTGCTGACATGGATCTTGGGGTACTTCTGGAGTCTCCCCAGGGGAGTCAGTCCTCGTCTCGAGTGGGGGCATGCACGTGCGCTTTCCTCCCGAGCTGTGGCAGCAGTGTGGCGCTTCCCTTCGCATGGATCAAGGGATCTGTGGCTTTCCATCGAGGCTTTCCCAGGAGGCTTTCCCACGAAGCTTCCCCACGAGGCTTTCCCACAGGGCTGTCCCACGTGCCACCGTGGTGTGAGTCGATCCTCGGCTTGAAATTCGAGGCAGTACACGAAAATCAGGTTTCCCTGGAATGGACTGAGACATCTGGGGGACTCTGGGAATGGTGGCACGACCCTGGATTTCCTCTAGCCTTTCCTGTGGAGAGCGCCTCCTCTTGAGATGCGTCGGAAACGCCGGCAATTCTTTCCCGACCACGCAGGGAAAGGATCCCTCCTCTCGATCTAGGAGGCGGAAACGGGGCTCCTCTGGATGTGGGCGGGACCCTGTGCTTCCTCTCAAGTGGAGACGGGTATGTCGGGGAACTTCTTGAGTTGCAGCAAGGGTTGAAGGACCCTTTGGAAGTTCCAGAGGTTAGGTATGATTAGCCTCGAGACGCCTCAGCGGAAATGGGCCTCATCTCGCCTGGAGGGGAGAACCTCCTGGATTTTCTCGAGTTGCGGCAGGTGCTCTCGACTTACGACGGGGACCTCAGGGAAACGCTCTGGTGGCCTCAGGAAAGGCCAGTCCACATGCGAGTTGCTCGGGGGCCTCTCGGGATTCCTCTCCCGTCGATGCCGGGGCCTAATATCTTGTGTGGAGTTGGTGCCGGACCTGTGGATTTCTCTCCTGTGCTGACATGGATCTTGGGGTACGTCTGGAGACTACCCAGGGGAGTCACTCCTCGTCTCGAGTGGGGGCATGCACGTGCGCTTTCCTCCCGAGCTCTAGCAGCAGTGTCACGCTTCCCTTCGCTTGGATCAAGGGATGAGTGGTCTTTCCCTCGAGGCTTTGCCACGAGGCTTTTCCACGAGGCTTTCCCACAGGGCTGTCCCACGTGCCACCGTGGTGTGAGTCGAACAACGGCTTGAAAGTCAAGGCAGTGCAGGGAAAACAGGTTTCCTTGGAATGGACTGAGACATCTGGTGAACTCTGGGAATGGTGGCACGACCCTGGAGTTCCTCTCGCCTTTCCTGTGGAGAGCACCTCCTCTTGAGATGCGAAGGAAACGCCGGGAATTCTTTCCCGATCACGCAGGGAAAGGATCCCTCCTCTCTAGATAGGAGGCAGACACGGGGCTCCTCTGGATGTGGGCAGAACTCTCGTGCTTCCTCTCGAGTGGCAGACGGGTATGTCGGGGAACTTCTTGAGTTGCAGCAAGGGTGTGAAGAACCCTTTGGAAGTTCCATATGTTAGAAGTGATTAGCCTCGAGAAGCCTCAGCGCAAATGGGCCTCATCTCTCCTGGAGGGGAGAACCTCCTGGATTTTCTCGAGTTGCGGCAGGTGCTCTCCGCTTCCGACGGGGACCTCAGGGACCCGCTCTGGTGGCCTCAGGAAAGGCCAGTCCCCATGCGAGTTGCTTGGGGGCCTCTCGGGATTCCTCTCCCGTAGATGCCGGGGCCGAACATCTTGTGTGGACTCGGTGCCGGCACCTGAGCATTCCTCTCCAGTACTGACATGGATCTTGGGGTACTTCTGAAGTCTCCCCATGGGAGTCAGTCCTCGTCTCGAGTGGGGGCATGCACGTGCGCTTTCCTCCCGAGCTGTATCAGCAGTGTCGCACTTACCTTCGCGTGGATCAAGGCATCTGTGGCTTTCCCTCGAGGCTTTCCCACGAGGCTTTCCCACGAGGCTTTCACACAGGGCTGTCCCACGTGCCACCGTGGTGTGAGTCGATCCTCGGCTTGAAAGTCGAGACAGTGCAGGGAAAACAGGTTTCCCTGGAATGGACTGAGACATCTGGGGGACTCTGGGAATGGTGGCACGACCCTGGAGTTCGTCTCGCCTTTCCTGTGGAGAGCGCCTCCTCTTGAGATGCGACGAGAACACCGGGAATTCTTTCCCGACCACGCAGGGAAAGGATCCCTCCTCTCGAGCTAGGAGTCGGAAACGGGGCTCCTCTGGATGTGGGCGGGACTCTCTTGCTTTCCTCTCGAGTGCAGACGGGTATGTCGGGGAACTTCTTGAGTTGCAGCAAGGGTGTGAAGGACCCTTTGGATGTTCCAGATGTTAGGTGTGATTAGCCTCGAGAAGGCTCAGCGCAAATGGGCCTCATCTCGCCTGGAGGGGAGAACCTCCTGGATTTTCTCGAGTTACAGCAGGTGCTCTCGACTTACGTCGGGGACCTCAGGGACCCGCTCTGGTGGCCTCAGGAAAGGTCAGTCCCCATGCGAGTTGCTCGGGGCCTCTCGGGATTCCTCTCCCGTCGATGCCGGGCCTAAGACCTTGTGTGGAGTCGGTGCCGTAACCTGAGTATTCGTCTCCAGTGCTGACATGGATCTTTGGGTACTTCTGGAGTCTCCCCAGGGGAGTCAGTCGTCGTCTCGAGTGGGGGCATGCACGTGCCCTTTCCTCCCGAGCTGTAGCAGCAGTGTCGCGCTTCCCTTCGCGTGGATCAATGGATCTGTGGCTTTCCCTCGAGGCTTTCCCATGAGGCTTTCTGACGAGGCTTTCCCACAGGGCTGTCCCACGTGCCACCGCGGTGTGAGTCGATCCTCGGTTTGAAAGTCAAGGACAGTGCAGGGAAAACAGGTTTCCCTGGAATGGACTGAGACATCTGGGGGACTCTGGGAATGGTGGCACGACCCTGGAGTTCCTCTCGCCTTTCCGGTGGAGAGAGCCTCCTCTTGAGATGCGACGGAAACGCCGGGAATTCTTTTCCCGACCACGCAGGGAAAGGAACCCTCCTCTCGAGCTAGGAGGCCGAAACGGGGCTCCTCTGGATGTGGGCAGAACTCTCGTGCTTCCTTTCGAGTGGGGACGGGTGTATCGGGGAAGTTCTTGAGTTGCAGCAAGGGTGTGAAGGACTCATTGGAAGTTCCAATTGTTAGGTTAGATTAGCCTCGAGACGCCTCAGCGGAAATGGGCCTCATCTCGCCTGGAGGGGAGAACCTCCTGCATTTTCTCGAGTTGCGGCAGGTGCTCTCGACTTACGATGGTGGCCTCAGGGAAGGTCAGTCCCCATGCGAGTTGCTCGGGGTCTCTCAGGATTCCTCTACCGTCGATGCCGGGGCGTATGATCTTGTGTGGATTCGGTGCCGGAACCTGAGGATTCCTCTCCAGTGCTACATGGATCTTGGGGTACTTCTGGAGTCTCCCCAGGGGAGTCAGTCCTCGTCTCGAGTTGGGGAATGCACGTGAGTTTTCCTCCCGAGCTGTAGCAGCAATGTCACGCTTCCCTTCGCGTGGATCAAGGGATCAGGGGCTTTCCCTGGAGGCTTACCAACGAGGCTTTCCCACGAGGCTTACCCACAGGGCTGTCCCACTTGCCACTGTGGTGTGAGTCGATCCTCGGCTTGAAAGTCGAGGCAGTGCAGGGAAAACATGTTTCCCTGGAATGGACTGAGACATCTGGGGGACTCTGGGAATGGTGGCACGACCCTGGAGTACCTCTCGCCTTTCCTGTGGAGAGCGGCCTGCTGTTGAGATGCGACGGAAACGCCGGGAATTCTTTCCCGACCACTCAGGGAAAGGATCCCTCCTCTGGAGCTAGGAGGCTGAAACGGGGCTCCTCTGGATGTGGGCGGGACTCTCGTGCTTCCTCTCGAGTGGAGACGGATATGTCGGGGAACTTCTTGAGTTGCAGCAAGGGTGTGAAGGACCGTTTGGAAGTTCCAGAGGTTAGGTGTGAATAGCCTCGAGACGCCTCAGCGGAAATGGGCCTCACCTCGCCTGGAGGGGAAAACCTGGATTTTCTCGAGTTGCGGCAGTTGCTCTCGACTTAGGACGGGGACCTCAGGGACCCACTCTGGTGGCCTCAGGAAAGGCCAGGCCCCATGTGAGTTGCTCGGGGGCCTCTCGGGATTTCTTTCCCGTCGATGCCGAGGCCTAAGATCTTGTGTGGAGTGGGATGCCGGAACCTGAGTATTCCTCTCCAGTGCTGACATGGGATCTGGGGGTACTTCTGGAGTCTCCCCAGTGGAGTCAGTCCTCGTCTCGATGTGGGGGCATGGCACGTGCCTTTTCCTACCCGAGCTGTTAGCAGCAGTGTCACACTTCCCTTCGCGGATCGGGATACAGCGGCATTTCCCTCGATGCTTTCTCTACGAAGCTTTCCCACGGAGGGCTGTTCCACTGTGCCACCAGTGGTGTGAGTCGATCATCGGCATTGAAACGTCGAGGCAGTGCAGGGAAAACAGGTTGCCCTGGAATGGACGTGAGACATCTGGGGGACTCCTGGGAATGGTGGCACGACCCTGGAGTTCCTCTCGCCTTTCCTTGTGGAAGCAGCCTCCTCATGAGATGCGACCGGGAACGATGGGAATTCTTTCCAGACCACGCAGGGAAAGGATCCCACCTCTCGAGCTAGGAGCGCGGAACGCGGCTCCTCTGGATGTGGGCGGGACTCTCGTGCTTCCTCTCGAGTGGAGACGGGTATGTCGGGGAACTTCTTGAGTTGCAGCAAGGGTGTGAAGGACCCTTTGGAAGTTCCTTAGGTTAGGTGTGATTAGCCTCAAGACGTCTCAGCGGAAATGGGCCTCATCTTGTCTGGAGGGGAGAACCTCCTGGATTTTCTCAAGTTGCGGCTGGTTCTCGCGACTTACGACGGGGACCTCAGGACCCACTCTTGGCCTCAGGAAAGGCCAGTTCCCAACGAGTTGCGCAGGGCCTCTTGGGATTCCTCTCCCGTTTATGCTGGGGCCTAAGACCTTGTTGTGAGTCGGTGCCGGAACCTGAGGATTCCTCTCCAGTGCTGACATGGATCTTGGGGTACTTCTGCTTCCCCAGGGGAGTCAGTCCTCCTCTCAAGTGGGAGCAGGCACTTGCGCTTTCCTCCCCAGCTGTAGCAGCAATGTC